>NC_056725.1:929921249-929933749 GCF_019279795.1 Protopterus annectens | reverse complement strand
AATCCCCCACCTTCCCAAGAACCATTAGACATTACTGTCTAAATTAGTGCAGTGGTAAGCGGGAGTAAGCACTAGTAAGCAAGTGTAAGCATAATTAAGCAGTAGTAAGTGGGAGTAAGCATATATAAGCACTAGTAAGTGGGTTTAAGCCCATTTGCACAGGGGTAAGTAATATGCACACAGGTTAAGCAATATTGAAGCTAATTCTCTGTAGGCATATGCAACTGGAGGTTAGCAATGCTTACCTTCGCACAAACCTGCTTACAAGTGCTTAAAAGTGCCTTAATCCCTCTGTATTCAACAGCCTGTGTTCTGGCCAGAAACAAAATAAAGAGCCTTTGCAGGTTTTGAACCGAGGACCCTGTACACTGCAGCCACAGTAGTTAACCACTAAGCTATCACAGCAGTACATAAAATTGAGGTATCACCAAACAAATCCTCACTATAGTAAAATCAAACTGAACATGTGAAAGTAATCTATATATACAGTCTTATGTTCTATAACCTACTACATAACATAAATATGTAAACTGGAGTACTGCAGTAAGCCCAAATGTGAGGTGTAATTGGAATAAAGTGTTGAAGTTCTTTAATCAACACAAGGACCCCATATAGTGTACGTACACATGAATCATGGATACCAGACATATATATAACATGTAATGAATAATAAATCAATGCCAAAAAGCAAATAGAATGCAAAGTAAATATTAAGCAATGCTAAGCATTGCACAGGCCAGCTTAGTAGGTGTAAGCAATGTATAGGCCAGATAACTCAAGTTGCCCATTGGTATACCCCTTTAAACAATGCCAAACTATGGTAAGCAGGTTTGCCCATAGCTCAGCCTTATCAAAACCATCCAATCATGGCAAAGTGTGAGAAATCGGTCCTATTTAATAAATCCAACAGGTGGGAATACATCTCATAACTGGTTGTAGTTTCCCCTTGCATGCACCATGTCTGGAATGGGAGAGGGAGTGTGCTTTCTGGCACTGTGCTGGGGCATCTAGGAGTCCAGAGTTATGGCAGGACTCCTTGTCAAAGACCATGAGCAGAAACTGCTGCAGGGCCAGTACCAGGGTTCCCAATATAAAGCGGAAGCCTGGGACCGTCTTGCCCATGACCTCACCAGTGCCACTGGTATACCTTGAACTGGTGATTGGGTCAGGCATCACTATGTTGACCTGAAGTGGCAAAAGGGGGATCTCTTGAATCAGTGGATCCAAAATGCTAGGATTACACGGGAGGTCCCAGTAGTGTGTAAGTATCACTACACTGCCTGTTTAATAATTGCCAGCTCATGTATATTATGGATAGGTATGGCTAAATATTCCTCTTATGTCCTTCACAGTGGCAAGTGATGGATGTCACTTGGAGAGGTTGTGATGCGAGGCAGGTTAGTAATACTCTTGCATGCACTGTCATAGGAAATAAATCTAACAGTATTAGTAAGTTAATTGCCTGTATAAAACCTGTATTGTTTAAGGCAAGTAGTGTATACACCAGAGAATATGTAAGGAAGAGTCTCATATAGGTTGTATGTAAATAAAAGCATAATAGCCTGACAATGAAGGTCTAACTGCTATATTGCATGAGTTTACTCTGGTATCATACGGTAATGTAGATTTGCAATCACTTAATAGCACTGTTGTATTAAGCACTGTTACCCACACTGTGCAACATAAATAAAAAATGTGTAGGAATGTCTGTATATGACTGGTGTAATCCCCAGTAGTCAGCTAGTACAACTGAGAGACATAGACAGAAAACAGTGAAAAGACAGACAACAAAATCCAAATAACACACACAACTGAGACAAGAACTGTTGTATTGTTAGCACACACAACCATGGTTCGAATCCTGGGAGTGGTAGTAGTCTGCATACAGAATCATACCCCACAACTGTACAGATATGTCCAGTAAATTGGCCCATATCTGCTGCCTGTCACTGTATCCCCCTGGGAAATCAGTGGGATGATCCCAGATGTATAGGCTGCAAACAAGAAATACAACTGATTGTCACACATCTATAAGAACAAACCTGTCACTCTAGAAACTCCCCAAACTGTTATGAGAGTAATATGCCAAGTATGTCCCATCTGCACCCCCATGTTGTCAAGCTGTGACTAGAGTGTGTACAGTAACAGAGTGAGATGTAAGCGCATAATACTAATGTGAAATCTGATACTTTGTGTGGCAACATTCCAGTAGTGCTAACAAACATTACTCCCACAGGTCCATCAGATATGAACACTGTGATCAGAAATAAAAGAGTGATACCCTGTTCTGGTACTGTTTACTCTGGTATTGTATGGCATTTTTAGTGTTGCAGGTGCTCTGAATAATAAGGTATTACTCATCACTGTCACCCACACTGTGCTACATAATCTAACTTACTGGGAAATCATGTATAAGAGTGTTGTAAGTCACTAAAGGTTGAAGAGGGCAATAGTCTACATATGTTCTGGTTCACCTGCATGTGATCAAGACATGGCCAGAGTATGTGCAAAAAGAGAAGGACAGGTATGTGCATAACATCAACCTGGAATCTGGGAACATGTGAAGAAACAGTTAGTCATTGTTAACAAACAATTCCTCTACAGGTATACCAGGTAAGAGGTGTATACTGCAGGTAAAACCAGTTCATGTATATAGTTGTCGACAACCATATCACTGTCCAAACTAAGGCAATATGGTAGTGTAGTAATACTTGTAAGGTACAGATAACAGCACTGACTAGGAAAGTAATGTGAACTACAGGAATTATACTAGTTGTTAATTGACATCTTTCTCTCCCCCCACCATACCTCCAACAATACACTAAATACCCAACTCAATTGGTACATGATGACTTCACTGTAATGTTGGGACATATGTCCTATTGTTTGATAATTATTTAAATCTGTTTCTATGCATGTGCTATGTAGAAATACTCCAACATTGGTGGCATGGTGCCATCAATATACCTGTATGCTGTTGTTATTACCACTGTGGTCCCATATGTGCATGTGTTCTGTTTGCTATGCAACTGTTCCATATCTTGTGTCTGGGTTAATGGGAATATCTATGCATGCTGTTATACCTAATCCTGGAATGTGTTGACTATTACTAACCCACATATGTTGATAAAACATAAACACCATAGCACGTATGGGAATGTGGGTCCCAGCGGACCCACCTGTCCCACCTCAGCTGGCCGTGGCACCGGGCACCAGCACATCTGGTGCCCAACCAGGGATCCCCTCGTCCATTGGTCCTGCACCACCTTTGGGTGGAACTGCCTCAGGGGATTGGGCTTGCTCCCTCTGGGAGCAGGCATGGACAGGAACCTGTCACCCGTCACCAGGTCTGGGTTGTGGTGCATAGTGAGCTCTGCAGGGAAGTCAGAGATCTGCTACGCCAGCTTGAGGGCCACATGTCATGACTAGAGGGTCAGCCTGGCTCTCTGACTCAGCCCCCAGCACAGCCACCTTCGGGGCTGTGAAGGTGTAGTGGTGACTGCCCATGGGGTGGAGACCTCAGTCCCACTGTTTCCACTAGGGGGCTCCGATTTCCCAACAGCCCTCCCCATCAAGTTGTTTACCCCCCACGTGTCATATACTGCCTCTGTATGCGTCTTGACTGTCTTGTCTGTTAACCTACCCAAAATACCTCCACAAATATACCTACTATCCCTCCCCAACATCACACTCTCACCTGGAAAAAGGGCAGTCTGTTCCCCCCAAAAAATCACACCCCATACATTACTATCCATTTTGCACATGTGTCCACTGGACAAATGTAATCTGGTCTAATTGGTATCACAACATATTATTGTTGCCCTCACCCCTCTCTCTCAGGGGTTTGAGTGTCCAAATCTGCCTCCAAATTCAGAGTATATGCATAGCTGTTGCTGTAGAAGAAATTGGCAGCTATGGACCTTCCCTACACCCTTCCTGCACATCCCTTGCTATATTCCCTACTGTCTTTCCCTCTTTGTGCCCCTTTTTCACCACTTTCCTATCAACCCTTTTTTCTTTTCTTTTAAAGAAATTAGCATGGACATAAGCGGGAATAAGCAGTTTTAAGCAGCAGTAAGCAGATTTAAGCCTGTTTGCATGGGGTTAAGCAATGCCTACACAGGTTAAGCAATTGAGAAGCTAAATCAGTATAAGAAATTGTAACCGGAAGTTAGCAGTGCTTACCTCTGCGCAAACCCACTTAAAACTGCTTAAAAGTGCCTTAATCATTCTGTATCCAACAGCCCTTGTTCTGCCCAGCAACAAAATAAACAGCCTCTACAAGGCTCAAACACAGAACCCTGCATACCATAGCCAAAGTGATTTACCACTAAGCCATGTCAGATATACATAACCCTGGTGTTTTCACAAACATATCATCCAGCGCAGTCATTCAACAGTACAGGAAATGTACTTAAACATGTAGATGTATGTGTCTGTATATATATTTATATCTAAATAGATATAACATATCTTTATATATATATATATATATATATATATATATATATATATATATACATATGCATACATCTATAGATATATATGTCTACATCTCTATGTATATATATATATATATATATATATATATATATATATATATATAGCAATATATATATATATATGTAAGCATAAATATATATCTATATATGTATATACAGACATATAGCTATATATATAATAAGAGAACATAACAAAAACATATATGTCCACATGTACTGTTAATGGGGGTGAGGGGGCACAAACAGCATACGTCTTGTACGTATAGATACCCCCCCTACAGCCAACACATCTGCCCTGCAATACAATACCAGCAGTTGCAAATCCCATAACCAGGACCTGACACAACATGGGAACAAGATGTTAACAGTACTCCATCACACCTGTACGATGTCAGGCTGGTATAAGTAACATATCATGCAGTACAGTCTGGCTACCATAGTGAATGTACAATGTGGAAACAACCAACATTCCCAAGGTACATATACACAGACATATATATGCTGATACATATATATCTATATATATATATATATATATATATATATATATATATATATATATATATATATATATATATATATATATATATATATATATATATGTATGTAACTACACATACACACGCAGAGATATGTATAGAAAGATACATATGTAGAAGGTGCACACAATACGGAATACCCACAATGCCTGCAGTTGCCACCTTACCAACTGGACACTGTATGAGCCACCCATACAAATGACAATTGTTGGCTGCAACATATACCCACAGAGAGGTCAAAAGATATAACACCACACACAGGTTTGCATACATGTGAAAGCTTTAATTGTGTACTATTACAGTTGTATATGCCATGTTATATAGCTGTTTAGACTCTGACATGCATATAAACAGACTAATGCAACTGTGAAACAGTTATGTTAATACAATAGTCTGGAAATGTTTACATATGTTGCTGTCCAGGCCGAAGCCTTCAAGTAGTACAATAGTAAAGACAGACTGGGCCACAGGATAACAATCAATAAGCAGTAAGTAATGCAGGTGTATAGTCCAGCTGCCTCTATCTACACCCTGTACACAATCTCTAGGGGGTAAGGACCTCAGCTGACACAATGAGATGTATCTGTTACATAACAAGGCATAACTGACACCATCACAATCACACTGACAAACAAAACAATCTGCATGGCAGGACACAGTAGGCCTGCATTTACCCAAGTTGCATTGTATGGTAATGTACATCCAGATACCTTAAGGCAGCTTACCCCTGATACCCCACATGTTGTAACAACCTAGGTTAGTTATAGTGCATCCCCCCTCCCCATAGATTGACATATAGGGCCATATACCACTGTTACATACGCTGGCCTCTGGACTGCATAAGGGCACACATGTATTGTGTAGATGAAGGTCACACATATATGGACCCAACCTCACAATATGTGTGGGGGCTACAACAGCAGTGTACTGATGGCAGGAATGGCAGCATGACATACGCACAGCCCACTACATAACCCCTGACAGCTTGTCATATGGACAAAGCCTGATATGTAGGTGGAGGACAGAGGCTGGAAAAAAGGCCCATATGTGAAATACTGTTGTCATACACTAAGCAAGTCACTGGTGTTACAGGATAGGCTGCAACAACATACTCTTAGTCAGGCATATGAAGTTAGAAACATAAATGGATGTAGCCATGTACTGATATCACTGCCAGTGATATATCTGACACAAGATCTGTGTGGTGGACAGTCAAAACATAACATGCACACCTCTGGCTATCAAGTGGATAGGCTGACAGTTGAGAGCTATGCAGACAGATTGCATTCCATGTTGAACTAGTATGTACACACAAACCCTGTAACACCAGTGATATACAATGTATACAACACTCTGTATTTCTGGAACTTCATACAAATATGTAGGAGTGAGAGAGAGAGAGAGAGAGAGAGAGAGAGAGAGAAGGTGCCATCAGGTGTTGTTGTTGTAATGATGTTCAGCTGAACAACTGCTAAGGACAATAGATTCTGTCCCTGTGGGTAGTGGGCCATACCCATCAGCTGTGCAGAGCAGCACTGACTGATAAGATGTAAGCCATCATAGTGTGTGTTGTGATAAGGCATATGGAGAGTTGTATGAAAGGTTGGACAGTAGAGGGGGGAGAAAAGGACCTGTACCAATTGGCTAGACAGAGAGACCGAGCTGGGAAAGATGTGCAGCAGATAAGGGTGATAAAGGATAGGGAAGGAAACATACCCAAAAGAGAGGAGAGTGTGTTAAGCAGATGGAAAGAGTACTTTGAGGAGCTGATGAATGAAGAAAATGAGAGAGAGAGAGAAGGTTGGATGATGTGGGGATAGTGAATCAGGAAGTGAAACAGATTAGCAAGGAGGAGGTATGGACAGCTATGAAGAGGATGAAGAATGGAAAGGCTGTTGATCCAGATGACATACCAGTGGAAGCATGGCGGTGCTTAGGAGAAATGGCATGGAGTTTTTAACCAGATTGTTTAATGAAATCTTGGAAAGTCAGAGGATGCCTGAGGGGTGGAGAAAAAGTGTTTTGGTACCTATTTTTAAAAATAAGGGTGATGTGCAGAGCTATAGTAACTACAGAGGGATAAAAATGATCAGTCACAGGTTGACGTTATGGGAAAGAGTGGTAGAAGCTAGGTTAAGAAGGGAAGTGATGATTAGTGATCGGCAGTATGGTTTCATGCCGGGAAGGAGCACTACAGATGCGATGTTTGCTCTGAGAGTGTTGATGAAGAAATATAGAGAAGGTCAGAAGCAGCTGTATTGTGTCTTTGTGGACTTGGAGAAAGCATATGATAGGGTGCCTAGAGAGGAGTCGTGGTATTGTATGAGGAAGTCAGGAGTGACAGTGGTGAATTCTGCAGTGGGAGTGACAGATGCATTTAAGGTGGAGGTGGTATTACATAAAGGATCAGCTCTGAGCCCTTTCTTATTTGCAATGGTGATGGACAGGCTGACAGAAGAGATCAGACAGGAGGCCCCATAGACTATGATGTTTGCAGATGACATTGTGATCTGTAATGAGAGTAGGGACCAGGTTGAGGAGACCCTGGAGAGGTGGAGATATGCTCTAGAGAGGAGAGGAATGAAGGTCAGCAGGACTAAGACAGAATATGTGTGTGTGAATCAGAGGGAGGATAGAGGAATGGTGAGGATGCAGGGAGTAGAATTGGTGAATATGGATGTATTTAAGTACTTGGGATCAACAGTTCAGAGTAATGGTGAGTGTGGAAGAGAGGTGAAGAAGAGAGTACAGGCACGGTGGAATGCGTGTAGAAGAGTGTCAGTTGTGATTTGTGACAGACGGGTACCAGTAAGAGTGAAAGGGAAGGTCTACAAGAGGGTAGTGAGACCTGCTATGTTGTATGGGTTGGAGACAGTGGCACTGACAAAAAGGCAGGAGTCAGAGGTGGAAGTGGCAGAGTTAAAGATGTTAATATTTGCACTGGGTGTGACAAGGATGGACAGGATTAGGAATCAGTATATTAAGGGGTCAGCTCAGGTTGGACGGTTTGGAGACAAAGTCAGAGAGGCAAGATTGAGTTGGTTTGGACATGTGCTGAGGAGGGATGCCGGGCATTTTGGGAAAAGGATGCTAAGGATGGAGCTGCCAGGTAAGAGGAAAAGAGGAAGGCCTAAGATAAAGTTTATGGATGTGGTGAGAGAAGACATGCAGGTGGTCGGTGTAACACAGCAATATGTAGAGGACAGAAAGAAATGGAAACAGATGATCCACTGTGGCGACCCCTAATGGGAACAGCCAAAAGAGAAGAAGATAGTGTGTGTTGTGTAATGGGAAGCATGTATATTACTTTGGCCAATATCTGATGGTGGAAGTAATGCCATAATGATGGACACGTGGGTTCCATAGCCCACGACTTGCAGGATACTCAGGTTAACCTGTGTTGTAGCATGCTGGAATGTCATAGGTGTGTAATAGGGTTACCTGCAATCTGGCCCTACATATATCCCCCCTAATGTTAGGCTGTGTCCATATGTGGCACCTGTCAGTGTTGTAGCAAGGCAGAACAGTGAAGCTGTGCAGGAAGGTGTTGCACTGTTCTGCACAGCTGCACCGTTCTGCCTTGCTACAGAACAGTGCAACTGTGCAGGAAGGTGTTGTGAGATTGCGGACATGATGTCTGAATGTACCCCATATATAGGTATGTATGTGTACACACACATATATATATATATATATATATATATATATATATATATATATATATATATATATATATATATATATATATATATATATATATATATATACATGTATATCCACAAATATACAGATACCCATGTGTAGACATATATATAAACATATATATACATCATATATATCTACATGGATTCCTACAAGAATGAAAGTTCACTACTTCGAACTTGTAATAGGAAGCCTCACTTCTGCGAAAGTTCACGTTAACGAAAGTGAACTTTTACGTAAGTGCACTTCACCAAAAACACCGCAGCACAGTGGAGGACATAAAATGCTATGTCCTCCACTATGGTGCGATAGTCACGGACCTTAGGGTTAGGGCACGGGTTAGGGTAAGGGGATAATTAGTAAAGCTATCTCCTTACCCTAACCCATGTCCTAACCTTAACGTCTGTGACTATCGCACCATAGTGGAGGACATTGCTATGTCCTTCACAGTGCTGCAGTCATCATGGACCTTAGGGTTAGGGCGCGGGTCATAAGTGGGACAGCCCTATGGGCTATCCCCTTACTATGAACTGTGCCCTAACTCTAAGGTCCGTGAGTACTGCATGAAAGTTCAGTACAACACCTGTTCGTTGTACTGAACTTCCCATAAGTGCACTTTCGATTAACTGCACTTTCGCTGCAGTGAGCATTCCATGCACTATTTCGAATTAGTGAAAATTCAGTCTAGTGTATGAAACCCATTTACACATATATAGATATATATACCTATATGCACATGTCTACATATATACAAACACACACACAAACATATATGTATGTAAATACATGTCCACTATATTACCACCACAGTGCTGCATGCTATGTGCGAGGAAACAGCACACTTAGCAATACATACAGATATTTACAGCTGTCAGTGTGTGCAACATGGATGGGTATGTCACATGTGAACCCCTTGTTGGGACCACAATGCCCTTGTCTGTGAGTATGGAATGGGAATATGGGGAAGTATGGCAGGTATAGTTGCGAAGGTGGTCAGGGTTGGTAGATATAGAGGACAGCCTACAGGGGTGGTATGTGACACATGTGGTGGGTAAACACCCTGGATGTTGTGTGTGGTTGGTGATGTGGAAGCCCCATGGGCCCCAATATGGACACAATGGGAACAAGCCACCCACCCACTGTTACTCACAACAGCAGTCCATGTCCCGAAGGTGCCTGGCCTGGAGGCTGAACAGGAGGAGCATGTGGACCTTGTGAATGTGTACTGGGTGTTTCAAGGTAATGTAGCACATCCCACATGTGTCTGTGGGAAACCCCTATGGAACAGACCCTGGACCTGACCTCTGGGGACAAGATAATGTCTGTGTGTGCCCCTGGGGGGGGGGGGCAAAATCCCCTGAGTTAGTTCCACCTGAAGGTATTGCTGAACCAGTACATCAGGAGGCCCCAGGGTGGGTCTCACATGTGATGTGGCCTGGTAACATGAGCAGATGAGTTTGGAGAGGTGGTTCTGCTGGCCAATAGTCCATAAACATGCTATTGTGTCACTGTTATAGAACATATGTGGGTAGTAATAGTCTACACAATCCTGGAACATGTCCAACAGCATGCATAGATATTCCCAATAACACAGAATGTCAGATGTGCAGCAATCGCATAGTAAGCATACCACAGGCATATATGGAACCATAGTGGCCCTGACAATGGCATGCAGGTGAATAGTCTGTAAAAAGCCAGCAATGATAGTGTCTACACAAGGAACATGGCTACAAACACATCACACAAAGTGTAGTACAATACAATATCTGTCCCACTGGTAGGTAAGCTGTAGCCATACCTATTGAGTTGTGTGTACAGTTTGTTGTTGCTGATATGGTGGGGGGGTGACAGTGATGTGTATTAAGAACTGTGGTAATCTCGCTGTATGACTTGCTCACACCTGTTTCTATCTTTATGTCTTTCAGGCAAGTTGTCACACGGAAGGCTTCCGGCTTACTCAGCTGCTGAGAATGACATTGTGATAAACCACCTAATCCAGCACTACCCTGTCTTGTTTGTCCAGACCACCCATGAGTAGCAGAAGTGGACCACCCTGTAAAACGACCTAGTCCACAAGGTCAATGATGTCGGACTGCACAATAGCAGTTATGAGCAGGTCCGGCATCATTGTTCTGACCTGCTTCGCAATGCCCATTGGCATGCTGCTGCAGTCTGGGGGGAATAACCTCATAACGGGGGGGCCATGCCATCCATTTCCCCCTTGACACATGCTGAGGAGCTCCTAGCCAGCCTCATGACCCCTGCCCTTCCGCATAGCCAACAACTGCCGAACACCAATGTGGAGGTGGGTGCTATCTACACACCGGCTGAGGAGTGTGCAGGTAAGGCCACAGGGCACATCAATAGACCACTGTTGCATATGCATCTGCATCTGTACAGGTAGATTGTGCATATCTGACATGTCATAGATATAGTTTGTTGCTGCATAGTAGTGATAAACAGATGTCCATACATGGTAGTAGTGTGGACATGTACTGTTGATGTATTGTAATGCTGCACCCACCCTGTAGCAATGCCACAGGTGTGGCCAATAACTTTTCATCTCTCACCCTCTTATGTAGGTCCCTCCAGTATACCAACAAGGCAGCAGCCTGTAGCTGGTGAGTATGGTTTATGTTGATGCTTGCCAATACACTGGGCATGTAATGACTATGGTATAGTCCATGCACACATCTAACACACCTACCCAGAATGCATGCTGTACATGTGCACATATGGTTGCTGTTAAATGCACAGCATCACAGTGGTGACCATGATGTGGTATTGGAAGGGTATGTCAGACACCTGCAAGATAACTAACATCCTGTCATTGCAGAATGTGTCCACAGGGAGTAACATAATAGTGGGAGACATGGCCTACAGTGGGGACATGTTTGAAACATCACCCGTATACAGTGCAACACCAGTGTATATACCAGTAGTACAATGGCAACTGTTGCAGAGTTACACTATGGCATAACATATTACTGTGGTCCACATTATCAGCTGGGACTAAGCTGTAACATGTGGTGTTCAGTGTATGGGACACTGCAAACTGACACATGTGTAGGCCTTACTTGTCAAGCATCTGCAAAAAGGCTGAAGGTGGGGGGTGTCAGCATGATACACCAGTGTACTGCAGCAGGGATCCTAAGGATTCTAAGAATGGCTGAATCTGCACACAGTCAGGTTCAGGAACTGTGGCTGATGTAACCCTACCCCCACAGCAATAGTAATGGCAGTGTTTGATGACCAAGGGATGTGCACATGAGCAGACCTTGCAATCATGCATATTAGGGTGACATGTGTAGGGCAGACTTAACATACATTGGAAAATGCAGATGGCCCATGCTAGTAAACCCCTGCCAGGAGTAGTGACTGCTGTAGTACACATAACAAGAGGTCAAACAAACCGTCATGATAGGGGTGTGCACACATATGTACACAGAGTGTATGCATTGCGATCAGCATCTGCACACCTAACACATTCCATAGACACTGCATGTGAATGTACAGAACATATGTCACATATTGGGCTCATGTACTGTTAATATATGTGGTGATGTTGTCCCATAGCAGATCAAGGAAGGGTGCGTCATATCAGTAAGGGTGTGTACACTCCCTATAGCCATGGTATGCTCTGATGGTTGTCAGTGTAATAGTATTGTATTGGTCATACATGGTCCGCTAATGTTGTTCACAGAATTACATCAGGTATGTGTCTAAACAATTGGCTGTGAGTATTAAAGGCCCCCGG
>NC_056725.1:929786183-929920749 GCF_019279795.1 Protopterus annectens | reverse complement strand
TGGTTATAAATGCCCTCATGAACTGCATTATAATTTAACGATTGTCAGTGTAGCTGTCCAGCAATGATGCATTATAGCTGTTAGTAACACTGGTTGATTGTGGTTTCCATAATGTTATCCATTTTTGTTGTAGATGTACATGTTTCAGCACGAGGATGGTCTGCAGTCATATTCCACCATGGGGAATGGAACTGTGGTGACACCATGGCTGTGACATATCCAGGGTACAGTTGAACACATGTCACAGGTTTGTATAACAGTTATTGCCTGTGCCACATGGACAGGTGACCCGCTGGGACATGTATAATCTGCAACCTGATATAGACCCATCCACATACACACACACTTTTACATGGCAACACTGGAACTAGACCCCTACCTAGGTATGTAGTGCTACTGAAGTGTGTGGCTTTCATTGCGCACACCACACAGCATTTAGGGTGAGGTTTGTTCCAGGTTACATGTTACATGCAGAACATCTCCAGACATGTATAGTATGCTAATGGGGGATGTAATGGGTGTATATTAACAATACATAGTGTGACATACCTTCATATACACATTAACAGACACATAACAGGCAGACACACATCCAAGAGACCTGGGCCTATCACTTCTAATTAACTTGACCGTGTGTCCAATATGTTACAGGTTGGCTGCACGCAGCACATGCATAACTGGGCTGGATTGTGGTACCAGTTACGTGTATGATTGATGGTGACAGTGGTAACCAGAAAGTGGTACATGGGACATATACTGAGTGCACCTTGGTGTAATGACAGTGTACACAGCACCCACATCCCCCAGTGGATATTGTACTCCCTGAAACCCATGATGACACTCTGACATACCCACCATTACACATTGCCCATGACTGTGATACAACCCATTGTAAATCCCAACAGTGGTACTACAGGGATATGCATCTAATGCACATGCCACAGGCATAGTAGGGTGTTGCATTCGCATGCCTCACCTATGGGCAGCAACAACAGTATCTGTACTACTGTGTGGCAATGGGTAGTGTAATAGGAGCATGTGGCCTCTGAATGCTGTACCCTACAGATATATGGACATGTACACATACACATACTTGCCAGAACTCAATGGCTATCCCATGCCTATCGACCCATTTGTTGTGCTGGTACTGCAAGGGTCGTGTAGCCAGTATGGAGAGGAGCATAACAGGGTACATGTAATGTCCCATACAGCAGCAGCCACAAATGACTATGGCAATGGGTGTTGCGGTGGTTGTGAAGGTCCTCATGGAATTCTCAAGTACAGGTGTGCTAACACAAAGACACTGCTATACTCAGTAATGCACACATACACATGTGTCAGTACTGTGGTGCATCGCTGCAGGTGGTCATAGCTGTGTACCTAGCTATTGTCCATGGAGAGATGGGTTGTGTAGGGGATGTGTGTACAGTGGTATCCTGCCACCTGCCATGTGGCAGCAGGCAATCAATCAACAGACACCTTTATGGTGACCCTCAGGGTGAGAGTGACATGCATCGGCCGATCCTCTGGGTGTCTCCTACACATGGCCACTGAGGTGATCAAGTTGACATGTATGCAAGATATATTACAACACATGGTTAGTGTCTGTGATAGAGACCTGTACCCAAGCATGTTCTGTTGACAGTGGTAGTGTAGTGGAGGTACCCGTGGTATGTGGTACGTACAGGGTGCTGTCTCCTATATGTGCCAGTTCTTACACAGCTGGGCAGACATGTAAGTATCAATCAAGCATAGGTTGCCTGTACATATCCCAGCTGGACACCTGCCATCTGCACATCTGTACAGGGACTGGCAGTCATCAGCTTGTCAAGTAGCTAGACAGTAGGATGAATTTGTTGACAGAAAGACATTTGACAAGATGTATGCCATAACTACATGTTGGAAGCCCTCACTAACATGTGCTGTCGTTCCACATGTCAGATCATTATCCAGTAGGGGATATATACTGTGACAGAGCTCACACACCAGGGATACAACAGGGAGGCCTCAGAGTCCAGCTATACCTGCAGGTGTGTCTGTTGTCAGTACTACATTTAGCACTCTACTCTTGCCTGGGACAGCACTGTCAACAGTAGTACTGTCATGATACACTACATGCCAGTGTGACAGCACGTACCCTGGGCTACTACCCCTGTATGTAACACAGTCACATGAATAACAGTGCTGTACAAGCCTCATATATGTCTGTGTCCCATACATGATACTCGCACCCCTTGCTACTGTAATGTATATATATATATATATATATATATATATATATATATATATATATGCACATCCTATGTGTACAGATATGCCTATTTATGTAGATATATATGTAGATATCTATAACTATATGTGCATACATATTGATTCTGATATACCTATTACTGTCAATATGTATGTAGATATCCGTATATGTGCATATGTATCTCTATATGTATATATATATATATATATATATATATATATATATATATATATATATATATATATATATATGTGTGTGTGTGTGTGTGTGTGTGTGTGTGTGTGTGTGTGTGTGTGTGTGTGTGTGTGTGTGTGTGCACAAATACATATCCATCTATGTATGTCAATATGTATATGTGTATATATCTATATAGATATATGGATAATTATATATACATATATGTTCACCATATGTCCAGAACATGGAGTGGAGTCCTACCTCAGCCCAAATAGTCACAACCTCTTAGTGCAAGGTGATGTCAGGTATGTATTGCAGGTATATATATAGACTGTTGCTACTGTAATAGGGGTTGACCTAACAGACATGTTGTATGTGGGAGGTCACATCTGCTTGTATCATGTGCACCACTGGCTACTGACAGACATCCTAAGGACATCATAGTACAGTACCACTGCTAGCACAGTAATGATCCTGTGGACTATAGCAGAGATATGTCCAATAAATGTGGACAGTCTGACACACTCTGGTCAGTCCAGAGGTATACACAGTATCCCTTAGTGCAAAACATGTGGACCAAGCCTGACAATGTGGATATTAACAGCAGTTACTGGTATACATTTGCCCCCATAGGTTATACATTCACACACCCCATCTGTCCTGACACATAATAAATGCTGTTACAGAAGTGACATGGCCACATACTACCCACTAGTTAGTGACATACATCTGTACAGCATCCAACTGCTTTGTCAGAGATACATGACTGTTATGATGGCTGAGCAGCAGTACATCTGGCAAGTATCTGGACATAACATCACACTGGATAAGTACACTAAGCTGCTCGGCATGTAACAAAGCACTGTGCAAGCTACAGGCAAGCTGTCACAACACTGGCCTACATTTCTTATGGGGGAATACACATGTGCCTGCATATATAGCAGGCTCTACATGCATGTCACAGCACAGAGTAACAGACACCATTGTGAAAGTGCATAACTACAACCAATGTGAACACAGCCACAGTCACATATGGTAAGCTAGCTTAATATTATAGTATATGGACTATCTGATCAAAACCATCCTCACATGTGCCACTCACACACTAACCCTACATATACTGGGCCACTACATAGTGTGGTCCAATGCCTGTCTGTGGTATGGGACATGCATGTGTTTGGCCCTACAAACATGTAAGTCGATAGTGTAACATACACTGGAGCAGCATGTAACATCAGATAGAACAGGACCAAGAACAATGACATCTACCACAGTCTGTACACAGGCCAAGGTACATCTTCACAATACACACACTGTCAACAAACACCATAAGTGCACAGACCTCAGTACTGTACACACAACTACAGAATGTCCAGGTTATGTCCTCAAATATAACCGCTACTATACATAACATTTGAAGCAGTCTGATATCTCACTGGCTCGTCATCAGATATTATGTGAATAAATAATGGTGTAGAGAACCTCTTACTGCATGACATATGCACAAAGGTTGACAGAGTTATGGCTGGTGGCACAAACACAGGGCCAATATTGACATGCTGTTGTAATAACCTCATACATTTACTGTTGTAACAGGGTTTGTTATGACATATGTCCTATGAGGGATATGAAGTCAATAACTCACATGGCTGTCACCATGTACTGACTGCAATCCTCAGACTATGTTTCTGCAGTTCTCAGATAGGTGCTCTGTGAGTAACACAAGAAACAAAAGGCACCACACACTGCCCAGTCTGCAGATGACCCTACAGATGGGCGTTTCCTCAAAAACAGAGCACTGTCATGACAGGTGTTAAAACATGTAGTCCAGCCATATCCACACACATGCTGTTAAACCGACATTACTCTAAATGCAGAATAGCAACACTTATATTCTGTAGTCATGTCAGGCACATCTCCCTCCTGTGTGTTGGCCTGTTTCCACAGTGTATGTTGTTAGAGGTAGATCCCCAATCTATCTGGGATGCGGTTTGCCAAACAACAGATCTAGGTCCTGCTCACAGTGAATGAAAAGGCCCAACACCAACATGATGTTCCTAGATATTGGAGTGTGTTTCCTTGCAACTGGCTATGGGAGTGTTACCACAGCTGTTCCACATGCAATCAGCTAGAGGAGGGCTGCAATTTGTGCAGAAGCCATCAGCTGATCATAAGCATCTCTTACAAAACACATCCTGCTGCCTACGCAAAGTAGGTGTAGTTCTCCACATCCACCGGAGAGGGAGTTTGAAAGGCACACAGAGACAAAGTAACTCAGGGAGGGAGTGGGAGAGTAAAACCTAAGCATGTCTGCGTCATACACCTACCAGTACAGGGTATCAAAGCTCTGACTATGTATTGCTATCCCATGTCTATGCAGTTATTGCATGCACCACATATCTTACATGTTGAGGAGCTGTCCAAATGTATATGTGATGGTGAGTGACATCTGCAACAGTGATATGGTAGTGATACGGTAGGTGTAGTACACGTGCCTGTCCACATGAACAAGTGTCAGTGTCAACATAGCCATACTCTCTCAGGGACTCACACACATTGACACACTTGGCAGGTCAGGAATACACTTCCTAACTACTTAGTTTGCTACAATACAGTACTGTGCAGGTATCACATGCACCACAGGGGTTATCTGGAGGTTATATGGGCAAAGGGTATGTGAAGGTGCCTGATATAAGACAGCATGCTTCAGTATACCAATGGGTGTTGCAGTGAGTGTGAATGTGGCCAAAAGCATCATACACCACACACATACAGACACAGGGTGCCAGTACTGACATCCATATGTGCATTGCTTCACAGGTGTGTAGCGGATGACTGTGCCAGAAGGCTATACAAGGCTAGGTGAAGGGTATACCTTGGCATCAGGCCACATGACAATGGTCTGCAGTGTGGCTCAGGGATGTAGTGTCTGGATTGGCCCACACAGGTGGGTATTGTAGTCACCATGCAGTCACCTGGGTAACTATTGTGTGTGGCCATTGCTGTGCAATGATTGCCATGTATGTGTTCTTTAGTCCATGACATGGACACTGTCTGGGATGTGCACACATCCCACATGCATGTACAGTGACATGTGGAACTGTACCTGGGGTGTCTCGCCCATATTGTGTACACAAATTTTTATCATCAGATGTGTCTGTCCTGGCCTCATGTGCCGGGAACAGGTAGTGTACAGCAGGTTGACCCTGCACCCACATTGATAACATGATACAGGTATTCCCTGGTGTCACTGGCATCTGTCCATACAGGGCATGTGTGTAAGGCATGGTATGTCCTTTGTGGGTCACATTTGACGCCACCACAGGTGTTGCAAGCATCCAGTGGGGAACATAGTGAAGGCACACTGTCTGCATGTATGTGCATATTGTACTGATGGACATGGTGCCATGCCCTCTGTAGTCCACTGCAATCACACCATGGTTACTATCTGTGGGCAGTATGCAGAGTACTACCAACATAGCGGTTGTTGCCTAGTCAAGTGAGTTTGTGTATGAGACATGGGTTGAGAGTGTTCTCTGTGTAATACAGGGATTGCTAACTTTGTTTGCCAGGTCTTGGTGTCACATGTAGGGATATGGATTGCCACCCCATCCTCTCAACTATTTCACATCTGTTATTCTTGTAAGATGGACATTGTCACACATAATAGGGCCACAATATAAGAACTTTGCAAAACATGCTCCACAATGAGTCCAGTTGTTACTCAATCTCAGCCACCTCCACTCAGGATACAAATGACAAACAAAGACAGACACTTACCATGTCTGGGATTAGAACTCCTACCTAACTAGTTTATTACACTACAGTATTACGCAGTTAGGGGGCGCGCCACAGAGATTACTAGAATATGTTTTCCCAAAGGTGTATTTCACTGGATATGACATCAGCGGGCTTGCCAAAGAAGGTTATTGGAGGTTGTAGCGACTGTGAATGGTCTCAAAAGCATTGCACCCTACACAAACAAGGACACACACACAAACATCCATACTTGCCATGTGTGGGAATAGAACCCCTACCAATGTACTATATCACACTACAACATTGCAACGCACCACAGAGATTACTGAGCTTCTTCTTTCCCAAAGGTGTATTTAACAGTGAATGACATCAGCAGGCTTGCCAAAGTAGGGCATTTGAATTGTAGTGAGTGTGACTAGCCTAAAATGCATTGCTCCCTCCACAGACAGAGGCACACACACACAGTTGCTACGTCTGGGATAAGAACACTTACTTAACTAGTTTGTCACACTGCAGCATTATGCAGTTATAGGATGCACCATGGAGATTACTGGGATATTCCTTTCCCAAAGATGTATTTCACAGTGAATGACATCAGCAGGCTTGCCAAAGTAGGGCATTTGAATTGCAGTGAGTGTGACTATCCTAAAAAGCATTGCTCCCTACACAAACAAAGAAACACACATGTCCAGACTTGCCATGTGTGGGAATAGAACCCCTACTAAAGTACTATATCACAATACAGCATTATGCTGTTATAGGACGCAGCACAGAGATTACTGGCTTACTTATTTCCCAAAGGTGTATTTCACAGTGAATGACATCAGGATGCTTGCCAAAGTAGGACATCTGAATTGTAGTGAGTGTGACTAGCCTAAAATGTATTGCTCCCTACACAGAGACACACAGACAGACACACACACAGTTGCCATGTCTGGGATTAGAAGTCCTACCTAGCTAGTTTATCACACTACAGCATTACACAGTTTTAGGACATGCCACAGAGATTACTGGGCTACTCTATTCCCAAAGGTGTATTTCAAAGTGGATGACATCAGCAGGCTTGTCATAGTAGGGCTATGGGGAGGGCAATGTGTGTGCATGGGCCATAACCCATTCATCTAGAGGTTGACACACACAGGCACACGCAGGTTTATATTCCACAGGTACGTGTATACAACTGCTCAATGACTACTGCCTTATACAGTCATGCTGAACAGCTAGCACTTGCACCACAGAGTTTGCACTGCTGATGGATACCAGTGGCTAATTTCTACAGTGAGTGACATTTACACATCATGTTGTTGTAGGCATTTGGCTGTGTGCTGGATGGGACAGGCTTCATAATGGAAGGCTTTTTGTCACTGTCACTCTCTTCCACAAATCTATGTATGTCTACTTTTGGCATATTATAGTGTGTTGTCCTTGGATATATGTGTGTATTCCTATCCAATGTGAGTGCAAAGCATGACTGGTGCATACTGAGGAGTGTATGCACTAACATCTGCAACTGTTGGATATGTATGAACCACTGTTGTTTGCAGACATGGGCTTCATTTAAGTGTGTGAGCATGCCCATTATGACCTTTCAGTATGTTGTCTGACATTGCCTTCATTTCTCTAAGTGTGTGAGCATGCCCAGTATGCCCTTCTGTATTGAATGTGTGGATCCATTCCATGTAGTTTGTACTCCAGTGCAGACATTTGTGTTCTATACCTACAGGTAGCAAACTGTTTCTGCAGGATATATGTAGATCAGTTGGCAATATCAGTCAAACTATGCAAGGGATAGCATGTACTGTAGGTGCTTGTGTCTGTGCTGCTTCTGCTATATGGTACTGGTGTTAGCAGAGATATTCAGACATGTGTACTGTTATATATTGTGATGTTTTAGGTCCTCAAGTACTGTCAAGTGGACATTCTTGCTCACAGTGATGTCCTGGGGAACAAGGGCAAATGCAGCTGTGTCCAGTATTGTGGGCAAATGCCTACATATTCATGGAGAGTTATGTCATTCTGGAGGGGGACCTGCAGACACTTGCTGCTGGGTCTGTGTATCCAGTTCAGCACCTTGGTACAGTGCTGGCAGAGGATCCCATACTTGTACATTCATCATCATGACAGTATGGCCTTATCTTGCTGTGGCAATACCTCACAGCTGTACACTTTCACACAGGTTACCCAGAGGCAAGGGTCATAAGTCAGGACATTACCCCTATTTTGGTATATGGGCAGGTTTCTAGCCATCCATGTATGTGTTTGCAGCCAGGGATAGTATGTGCACATGGCTGTGTGTCAGACCTTGCACATTCCATGCTGCCCTTGCTCCCACCCCCCTCTATTATTCTATCCTCTTCCATACATTATGCATACATTCTCTGATACTTTCCCTAAGGTTATCACCTCATCACAGCTGTGTTTTGGTGTTGGTCCACAGTTCATGCAGTGGGACATGGTGGACATTTTACTATGGTTTGTCCACATGGCCTTGCATATGGCTTATGTGGAGTGTGTTATGTTATTTGGGTGTCCATGCCATAACATGCATTGGCAGTATGTGTGCGACACAGGTGTTTGGCAGAGGCCTGTAGGCCATTTGGTGGTGATGCAGCTCCACTATGGCACGCCGTTTCATTCTGTCAGTCCTACAGTCCTAGACTGCCATACAGTATATTCCCCTGAGGTGGCAGGGTAGGTGTGCTAGGTGTTCATGCCAATATTTTCTATTAGTATTGATCATGTGGTGTGGATGCTGGCAGGGTGCTACTTACAGCTAGGGACACACCTGCATGGGACACCTGCACTCCATGCTGCATTCTTTCACTATTGCCATACACAGATAGGGGTCATATTGTACCCATTCCCAACAGCAAGCATATGACCAGAGAGGTACCTGTGGGTGGTGTTTGGGTGAGCTGGGTGAATCTTTGCTATGGACACTACTTGCATCTGACTCACAGATATGCATGGGGCATTCCAGTTATGCTGGCTTGTGCAGCGACATCAGGTGTTTCCCCAATACATAAGTTCTATCACCTTTGTGATCTGAAAGTGTTCGGCCAGATGACACTGGTATTCCCTACTACTGGCACAGATAATGTGATGCATACCTGTATGTGCAATTCCAAGGATGTGTCCATTTCACGGTTACACATTATATACTGTATGTCTGGGGTACGTTTCCTGTGTACTGCTTGTATATCTAGCCCAACAGCCATGCCATGTCCATCTTTCAGATGGTGACACATATTACCACCATACATTTGCAATAGCTTACTGCTTGCATGTGTTATACTGGGGGGAGTTGTCTTTGGCACTGCAGTTGTGAGGACTTGGCCCTGTCATTGGCAGTAGTGGGCAATGGCCACCATGTCAAATCTCAACATACATACATACTAACTACTCTCACATAATATCAAACACACACCAACCTAACACACACATACCTGCATATTGTACAAATGCTACAATCTGTCCTGCTACCTTGGCCACCTCTGGGCATCTGTGTTCCACTGTTATTATACTTACACATACATGTTACTACATGTCTACATTGGATTGGGGGTCACACCTGACTGTTCCTACATTTCTACATAGTATTTGGGGGGCACACCTGACTGTTACAATGTGTGTACATTGGATTGGGGGGCACACTAGATCATTTCTACTTTTCTACAAAGGATGGGGGGCACACCTGACTGTTACTACATGTCTACATGGAATTGGGGGGGGGGCACACCTGACTGTTACTTCATGTCTACATAGGATTGGAGGGCACACCTGACTGCTACTACATGTCTACATAGGATTTAGGGGGGCACACCTGACTGTTTCTACATTGCTGCACAGGATTGGGGGGCACACCTGACTGTTACTACATTTCTACATAGGATTGAGGGGATACACCTGACTGTTACTACATGTCTACATAGGATTGGGGGAGCACACCTGACCATTACTACATGTCTACATAGGATTTGGGGGGCACACCTGACTGTTTCTACTTTGCTACAAAGGATTGGGGGGCACACCTGAAACTTGTACGTATTTGCTATGACTGTACTGGTATGTCAGGTACTCCATTTCATTCTTTTTTCTAACCTATTATGCTGACTAAAGGCATATCAGTGTACTACAGGTCTTAGGTTTGATTGACCTACGTATTAGTTTCTGACTTCCTACCCATCAGAACTAATATCCCACTGCCTGACCTGATGTAGTCTGTCTGTATAGGCCTGGGGGGTTACCCATAGGCACCATTCAGAGGCCTTAGCACAGCCTTTGTTTGTGTTTGTCTACACATGTCCTGCTGGCTGAGACTGTTGTTGGGTATGTGAACTACCCTGACTGGCATGTGTGGGTCATATGGACTCACATGTGGCCCAGCACATTTCCTGCAGTGGGTTTTGTTACCATGTGTAGTACTGACTACTATGGTGACACCAGTATTTTATACAGATCTCATGCTGCCACTATAGGTGTCTACTATTTGCTGGCATCCCATTCAGCCATCCGATTCCCTTGCATGCTCACATCCATACCATAGATACAGGTAACAACACATATTACTCCATTTGGCAATTGGTAAGGAGAGTGACTTACCTTGTGGGTGTGCCAGCACTGAGGATGGTGCTGGAGGGCTGCCTATGTCAGATGCACATAGTACACTCCCTACACATGGTTGAGCACAGGTAGTGTCATGTTTGGCATCCCTTTGACTTTATGTGCGAGTCAGAGAGAGGTGTCATTCCCTGGGTCCCTCCTGTGTCATTGTATGTGCTATGCGTTGCCTCTTTGCCAAAGCCAGGGCATACTGGGCATGCCTCCTTCTGCCTACTGTGGCAGGCTCAGGTTGTTCCTCCTCCAAGTCACTCTGTGCCTGTGCAGGCCTTGGCAATGGTGGGGGGCTATATGGCCCTGCCCCATGCTGTTTCTGCTGCAGCTGTTTCCACAGGATCATATTGTGTAGCATGGCACATATATAGGTTCATAGGTTCATAGGTGTGTACTAGGCTAATGGCCCTGGAGCCTTTACAAGACTAGTCCATAGGAGTACCCTGGCATCATGTCACCCGACCTTAGTTCCCAGTGCCTCTTTCGAGTAAAACCACTGAAGTGATCCCTGGGGTGAATTTTCTATTTCTCATCCACTCATCAAAATTCTTTTGAAGAGGACCAGTGAGGTGCACTATTTGACATGTATGGGAAGTCTATTTGATAGCATGGACAGTCTCTGTGTTATAAACCTGTCCCTCCAGCATGTTTTGTTGATTGTGGTAATGAGGTTGAGGTCTCTGGAGCATGTGGTGCAGAGGGATAGGGATTTCATTAGATGTAGCATTTCTAACAGAGCTGGGTCAGACATGGCTTTGTAAGTCAAGCAGAGATCACCTCTAA
This sequence comes from Protopterus annectens, assembly GCF_019279795.1. NCBI lineage: Eukaryota > Metazoa > Chordata > Ceratodontiformes > Protopteridae > Protopterus > Protopterus annectens. The sequence continues at coordinate 929,909,165 of NC_056725.1, read as the reverse complement.
GTAGGCGATATGAGACAGAGAATAGTTGGAGTTTTCTGAGTCTGTCCATATAGGACAAATGTTTAAGGGCTAGGATCCTCTTTGTGAGGTACTTTTGCAGCCACTCCAGTTGTTGCAGGTGTTTAGTGAGGTACTTGCCAAATGGGTATTGTACTCAATGATTGGCCTAATGAGGGAAGAGTAAAGGGAGACAATGACCTCTTTCTTCCTGGATGCAAAACCCTTAGTAATGAGATGTGCCACATAGAAGGACTTTCTGACCACAGTGACAATGTGGTGGTCAAAAGACAGGTTCCTGTCAACCTGTATTCCCAGATCTCTTATAAGACCTTCTGTGTTCAGTGGACTACCATCGATGTGGTAATTCATGGGAACCATGTTTTTCCCAAAGGGGATGATGACACATTTTTTGGCATTAAGCTTAAGGCCATGGTTTTGACACCAATCGTTGGTCTCAGTGAGGCCTTTCTGTAGGATGTCAGCATCACTTGGGGAGTTAATAATAGCTCCCAACTTGCAATCATCTGCAAACTTTGTCAGCCAGAGTCCCTTTGTGATGGCCTGGACTTTAGAAAAGTAGATACCAAACAGGAGAGGACCCAGGATTGAACCCTGTGGTACTCCACGTGTGACTGGTGGGCAGTCTGACTTGGAGTTAGCTACTTTCACACTGTGGGTTCTATGTGTGAGCCAGTTTGCAACCCACCTAGTGATATAGGGGTTGATGCTTAGCTTAGTGAGGTTTTCTATGATTCCTGAGTGGGGAATAGTATTAAAGGCTTTGGCCAGATTAAGGTAGGCTGTATGAACTGCCTTGCCTTCATCCACAACTCTGGTGACTGACTCAAAGAAGTTGACCAAGTTGAGCAGGCATGATCTACCCTTCACAAAACCAAACTGTCTGGAATCCAGAGTTTGGAGATTCCCTATATCCTTGTTTATTAGGTACATGATGATGTGTTCCATAGCTTTGCATATCAGACTAGTCAGGCTAATGGGGCGATAATTCCCAGGGCCTGTAGTTGTTCCAGCTTTGTGGAGAGGGATGACTGTAGCAGTGTGCCATTTGGTAGGGACAAAGCCTGAGGTGAGGCTGTGATTGAAGAGGGCACACAGGTGAGGTACCAGTTCACTTTGTAGTTCATGTAGAACAAAGCCAGGGATAATGTCAGGTCCAGCAGTAATACTGGGTGCCTGGCAATCTACTGGTATTATGACTGGACCTTTGTGGGGGGGGGAGGTTAAAGTTGGCACTGAGTCTGTCGGCCAGTATATTGGCAACATCTGTTGGCTTGGTATAGGAGGTACCATTGTGCAGTATCTCAGAACAAATCTGGGTATTGCCTTGGAGATTCTTTACATAACTCTAGAAGGCCTTGTGGTTGTCTTTACTATCTGCTGCAATTCTGTTTTCATAGCTAGCTTCAGAGGATTTCATGATGGAGCTCAATTTTTTGTTGAGGCTGATAAGGGAGTTTTTCCAGTCTTGGGACTTCAGCTTGTTCCACATCCGTTTCCTCCTTCTGTTGTAGAGTTTGTTTATGGCAGTGGACCACCAGATTGGCTTCCTTTTTTTGTAGGAGAGCATCTTCGTTCTATTGGGTATGGCAAGATCCATGCATTTGTGTATGTGTTCGTACAGTGCATTGATGTATGATTCGGCGGTCATGCAACTATTCTCCATTTGCATGGATGCCGTGAAGTCAGCCACCTCTGTTTTTAGGAGCCCAAAGTGACCCTTGGAAAAGTTTTTCATGGTGGTTACCTTTGCGGGGGGGGGTGGATTTCCAAGGTGATTAGTTTGTGATCGGATCTAACCAGGGAGGAGTTGACTATTGGTGTAGAGCAACAGTTCTCCATGCAACGATGTTGCTACCTTTAGTGGGGGTAAGAATGAGTTGGTCCTGGGCACTGGAATTAAAGAATTCCAGGAAATGTTTGCAAGTGTATTTGTACATGAGTAGTTTTCCCAGTTAATGGAGGGATAGTTGAAGTCACCCAGTATGAAAGTATTAGGTTGGACCCTAATATTCTCCAGGGTGCTTAGGAACATGGACTGTGAGTCTTGGACATGATTGGGGACCTATAGCAGGCTACAACCTGAATCGCTGTCTTACCCAATGTTAGCTGCACCTGAAGTATTTCAGATGCATTATGTTGGGCTACCAGTCTGGAGGTGTCCGCATCCTTTATGAATATGGAAACACCACCACCTTTGGAGCTTTGGTCCAAGTTCTGGGGTCAAAAGGTGTAGAATGAGTTATAGCTTGGTAGTTCAGGGGTGCTTTTTACTGCCTTGAATCAGGTCTCTGTTACAGCACAAATGTCAATGTTCTACATTTTAAGGAGTGATGACAATTTGAGTACATGTAGCTGGTGAGTACTGTAAAGCTCCACCAGATGTGTCCAGGCACTGGAACCATGACTTGAGCATCCCAAACACATGCTTTGTTATAATTCTGGTCTGTGTGTGTGCCTCATTATGGAGTTCTTGTTCGGGTGTGTGTGCATTTCTGATGGGTGTCATCAGCCATGGCTTCAGTGTGTAACCAGCATCCCCCAGTAGGTGACTGTAAGGGATGTCGCCATTGTCAAATCTCTGGTACAGCTGCATCAGATGCCAGATGTGGGAATTGTGATAGCTTCCAGGGAAGCCAGCACACACATTCATTATAATGCCCTAGTCATCGCACACAACCTGGCAGTTGATGGAGGGGAAGCTCTTGCGGTTGAAGTTCACCCTACCCCGCTCACCAGGTGGTGCTTTGATGCTTATGTGCATGCAGTCTATAGCACCCACTACCTCAGGGTATTCTGCTATTTGGTGGAAGAGATGCATATTGCTGGCCAATGCCTCACGGGTGTTGGGGAAATATACGTGCTCACTGGCATGTGCTGACATGGCATCCAGGAACTGGTGGAGTACCCCGGATGCTGATGCCTGTGAGATCCCCATGATATCCCCATTTGGCCTTTGGAAGGTACCTGTAGCTAGTATTCTCAGGCCTACACATACCTTGGTATCCACTGGGATGGGTTCCCCTCTGTTAGTTCTGTGTGTGAGGCGTGGCCAGCACAGCTCAACAATTTGCTGTAGGAAGTCCATGACCAGCCTATAGCGCTCCACTATTTCCAGCTCATGTAGCCCCTGGTAGGTTACCCTGAGTCTGTACACTCTTCTCTGTCTCCTCACTGTGGGTTGGTCAACAGCATTCTCATCCTCACCACCCTCAGCCTCTTCCACATGTTGTTGTATGATAGCTGTTGCAGCCCCTATCATTTTTTCAGTTTTGTTTGTTAAAATTCCCCACTTTTATGCACCGGTGGTGTAGAATTTGTGGGAAAACCAGAGGGAAAGGTGTTTGCATAGTTAACAGTGGTGTTCTGGGCTGGGCTGGGCTGATTCTGATACATATCACCTGCCAGCTAAGCTAGTTCTCCTTGATTACTTTCCTACTACTGTTTTCCCTAACCATTACCTTCCTGTTTAAGCCCAGGGGCACACCATGCAAACACAGTGCTCAAATGTGCACAGAGCTGCTATTTCCTGGTTTACTTTTTTTTTTCTTTAAAACCCAGTGCGCGGCACGCGCACCCATGTAAGCAATGTAAAGAGTGCTAGGCAGCCTCAGACACACACCCTTGCTTAGCTCTGCTAAGCTAAAGGCAAACCTGAGCGACAGGGCTCCAATCCATTAACAGTATGTCTGACATATGCCCCTATGATGTCAGCTAACTCTTAAGCTTGCACCAAGCTATTTCTGCTCTTACACTGTTGAGTGCTGACTAGCAAGTAGGGGAGATCTGGAATTCAGTATCATTCCCCTCATTTGCATAGAATTGCCTGCTGATGCATAGTTACAGGTCCCACACTGAGCCTCCTCCCTTAGCAGCCATTATTCACTGGCCATGTTGTCTTCTGCCTGCCATTGAGTATAATGGCAAAATAGTGATTTTGGTTAGAATGATTATTTTAGGTTTCTTTTTTTATTTTTTGCCCGATCCCGTTTGCGCGCTGCTACCCTACACTTAAACAGCCGAGATCGGCTAAAAAAAAATAAAAGTTGATTTTTTTTATTTTTGCAACTGTTTTCCATGCCAATGGCTTTATATTTGGCCATTGGCATGCTTACTACATAATATCCACCCTTTTATTTGGAGCTGTCATGGCTCCATTTTGTAGTTTGCAGAAATGTACTCGGTTACTGGCCGAGTACATTTCTGCAGATTACACTAGTCCTGCACGGCCGGCTTCCAGCTTCCTGGATCACAACTTCACCTCATTTACATGGATTTCACCTGAAAATGGGGTAATTTGCATACAGGGGCTGAGTCTGTGCAGGAATAGTGCAGGAGTGCTCATGCACATCCCTACAGGTTATTCCTGGATTGCACTGCAGACGTATTGCCTGCTGGAGCTCCTGCACTAGTCATGCACACGTGCAGGGCTTGCTGAATCTGGGGGTTTATCTTACACTACTCTCCCAATATCACCTCACCTTAAACTTGCACACAGTTCTGAGTTCAGTAAAATGTCTTCCCTATGAATAATCCCATCACTACTCTTCCTATTATGTCACCTCACAAACTACCAAGTATCTATCATCCCTAAAAAACTAATCCCTGCTTTAAGCTATTTTACATACCATGATCTCCAACCTTTTCTAGTGCAAATTGCTCCAAATTTATTTAATGCTTCTCCTCAGTTTTTTCAGATAAAAGATACAACTCATCCTTTTACCAAAAGAAAACAAAACATAGATTAATCATCTATGTACTAAAACTCTCACAAGCTCAACTATTCTGTAAAAACATCATACAATATGGAGATATCCACCCTAATCCTGGTCCTGTCTTGTCACACATTCCTTCCACTTTCCCATTGCCAATGCCTATTTTACTTTCTCATAAACAATTAAATGTTATTTGTATAAACATCCACATTATGCTAAATAAAGTTACTGAACTCCATTACTCGATCTCATAACACTCACTAAGTATTGTCACATTCACTGAAACATGGCTGAAACCTCAGGTAAAAGACAGGTGAGTGATGTGGCTATCCTCCATCTCAGTTCTGGGACACTCTCTCTCTTTACTGAAATCTCACCAAAACTCAACACTGCAAAGCTACTTATATTTCTTTTGAAACTAAATGACCAACAAACTCTTTGTGTAATTGTTTTCTGTATGCTCCAAGGTAATAATATTCCAGTTTTGGAAGATATATATTCTGCATTGGATATCTGATACCATCCATAATGAAACTATTATTCTTGGAGATGTCAGTATTGAATGGCATAACTTTACAGCAGACTATCTCACTACAAATATTAACTTGCATTGCTTCATGCAATGTATTACTTCTCACAATCTCTACAACAAGGTAAAAATTGTGGCTGCACTCTAGACTGGATCCTCCTCTCTGATCCTAGCAAATACAGATCATCAGGTACCCTCCCAGACTCCCTCAGTGATCATCATCCTACATATATCCATGCACCTATCTCCCACCACTCCAAACAATACCATAAAATCCTTGAACTGATCCACTCTCAAAACCCTACCACTAGACAATTCAGTACACACATTCAATACCACATTTTAAATATCTTAAATGACTTGACTTCCTTGAGAAGGGAGAGAGTAAAGTCCAGCTATGTCATCTGTCTCTCCAGTCACAGCAGAAGTCTGATTAAGAGCAAATATAAGGCATGGAAAGAATGGCATCAAGATAAATCTCAGAACAAACACTACAAAGAAGTTTGCAACCACAGTAAACCACAACTACATAACAATAAGATACAGTACTACTCTGATCTACAAAACAATCAAAGACATAATTCTAGACATTTGGGTCATCCTTAAAAACAATGTTACACCTGGGTACTATCAGTGCCACTAACCCATGCCCTAAACTTTCTTCCCTAGAAACTCCTACGTCATAGACTGTATAGCTGCCATTACCTCAAATTTCATTCATGTCTTCAAAGAATCAATTCTTTCCTCAACAAACAACCCGGTCTTCACACTAAAACCAGTTTCTATCTTGTATATTAGGCATCTACTATACAAATGTAAGCCTCTGCAGACAGTTTCCATCCAGAGTACCTTAAGTTAGCTGCTGATTCTATTGCTTTCCTGTGCCAATTCTTATCAGTACATCCATACAGGAATCCTACATTCCCTCCTTCCCTCTGGATAAAATTCTATATAATTTCCCTTCATAAAGGTGGGAATTCTAACAAAAATCAACATTTTTAGTCCGATTGCAATTCTGTACCCTATTTCCAAAATATTTATTATACATGACTTCTCCATCATCTTCTCCAAGAAAATCTGCTTATCCTTATACAACAAGGTTTTTGACCATTTCATAGTACAATAACTGCCCTAGTATCCTTCACAGACACCATCAATAAGGCCATAAATAGTGAAGAATGTCTCTGATCTCTTTTTTTAGACTTATCCAAAAATTTTAATACAATGTCCCAGAAAAAAAATCCTGTCAAAGGCGTATATCCTGGGCCTCTCTGTCACTACTATTAAAGGGTTTTCTAACCACTTATCACATATATATCAGTCAGTAAAATGGATGTCAGTGACTTCCCTTATCTTCTAGTAAATACTGTAATTTCACAAGACTCCATCCTTGGTGCGCATCTTTTTAAGATTTTCATAAACAACCTTTACACATCTATACAACAAGCCCTTTAACTATATTATATCACTTATACAATATGCTGATGATTCCACTCTAATCTCCCCCTCTAACAGCATACCCAGCTACAGACTAATTCCCAAGATGTCTTTTTACTCAGTTTGGAAAGACGACTTTCTGACAATCAGCTTCTACTGAACCCCCCCCCCCCAAAAAAAAATAGTACTTTTATTTTGCTCTAAGTCTTACAACCACAAATAAAATCCAAATCTCCTCTCTAAACAATAGTGACACTGAAGTGTTTTCTCATATTAAACTATTAGGTGCGACAACAGATTATAATAAAAGTGTGATCTCTGCATACAAATCTGTATGAAAAAAACACATCATAAACTAGTTATGCCTTATAGAACTAAATAAGACATTTCTTACAAATCCAACTAGAACATTTTTAGCCAATACTCATCTTTTAGCTTCTCTTTTGTATGGCTCTCCCATGTAGACCAGTTTTCAGTCCACTTTAATATCCAAGCTAGAACAATATTATAATAACTTTGCAAGATTTGCAGCCAGTCATCCCTACCATACCCACCACTGCTATGTGCTTAAATGATGAAACTGGCTTTGATTACCCCATCACCTAGCAGTCACATAATTACTGCTAGCACATAAAATAATATATAGCCCTTCGTCCTGTCCAACTATCAACAACATCCTCCACCACTATCTTCTAAATCAACCCTTCAGCTTGAAATTTATAAACCAATGTAGAGAACAGCTTATATTTTAACCATGTGGCCAAATTTGGAACGCCTTTACAAACCCTATCAAGTCATTGCCTGTCATTCATTTAAACCTTTACTAAAATAATTTCTTTCCAGCACCTGGATCTGTTTCTGTACCATGCAGGACTAATACCGAAAGTTTTCTTTTTTTCCATAAGTTCTCATATTCTTCATGCTAACTCCATTATTTCATCTGCCTCAGACCAATATTTCTGATTCACCCTTTTGGCCTGCTTGGGCCTATACCTCTCTGCTGCTTCAACATACTGCTGTTTAACATGCTTGACTCAATATTTCTTCTTGTATGACTCTGCAGAGGAAAGCTTTACCTTCTACCACCAATACTACTATTCTTTTCTTTTCTTTTGAGACTCATTTTGTATTTATCTTGTATATTTTTGTCTTTTTCTTTCATACTTATTTATCTCAAATGCATTTATCTTGCATATTTGCTATGGATTTGATCAATGTCTATATGCTTCTCTTACCATTCCCCCAGATTTACTAATCTTCCGTGCAGGACTAATGGCCGTTTAGGAGCAGGACGTCAGCGCACCATGTATATTAATGAAGGCGCTCTGCCTGAGCTCTTAATCTTACATGGAGCATGTAAGAGTGCAGGGGGCGTGACTGACAACAGTGGTCTCAGAAAGTACATGTCTCTGCAATGAAGAACAGCAGAAAGCCCAAAAGAATGAGCGAGACTGCACATAGGTATCCATTGTTACGTTACACAATACTTTGAAAATGAAGACAGATATAGTTCTTTCACTCTTTTAGTGGATTTTATTATCTACAGTACACATGTGTGGGAGCCTCATGGAAAGTACCAGGAAGACTCCCAGAACAAAGGAACAAACAAGCTTATATACTGGTGATATTGCTGACAGTACAAAAATATAAAAATGAACCAATTAGGTGATTATACAGGGCAATTAACCAATCAAAGGTTTACCCGTAAACATAAGACAATTCACATCATCATATCTCTGGGCAAAGAAAGAAAATTGGATGCACTTCCATAAAAGGCACATTTCCTGCTTTCAGGCAAACTCTTGTTTTTCAGCATTTTCTCGTTGCTCAGAGTTCATTCAAAGTTCACAGTACACAGTACATTTTAATACATACAAACTGTCACATACTCAATTCCCTCAAACACATGCTTTGGCTGTTCATATTCTACAATCCCCCATTTGATGCTGTGTAAGCATCACCACTTAGCCTATCATACATTTGTCCCAATTCTAGCATAACCATGCTACTGGTATTTTCATTATTAGAAGACATTGCCATTTTATCATCTATGTTGATAGTTGCAGGCATATAAAACTTAGGCACTTTCTTCACAGTTTTTGAAGACATTAATTTCAAGATCAGTGCTTTGATTAGAAATAGGACAATAAAAGCAACAATTGCTAATATTGCAATTAATAAAATCAACTTCAACAATCCCCCTCCCCAACCTGAGAACAGGTTGGTTAACCATGCCCATGTTGAACTATCGGCCTCTTTGGCTTTCGAGAGTTCGGAAATTCTTTGTATCAGTTCAAGATGACTTTCAATTTTGTGCTGATTATCAGGAATAAATGTACAGCACTCCTCCTGGATTAAAGCGCAAGTTCCTCCTTTTGCCGCTAGGGTGAAATCGAGGGCCATATCATTTTAAAGTACTACAGCCCTCATAGCAGTCAATTAATCAGTCGCTAGTTCTAAGGCAGAAAATGTAGCATTGCTTAATATTTCAAGCAGTTTAGATAGTTTTCTCAGTTCCCAAATTGATTTCACTGCTCCGTATGATGGAAATATACCAGCCCATGAAATGACGTCATCACCCAAGTCCATATGGGACAGTCCTTTGGTACTAGCATGGGCTAAGTCATGGTGATAAATCCATGAAGCATCAACTCGACCTACAGGATTGGCAGGCTTCTTAACCTTTCGAACGTTTCAAATTTTTCCCTTTGGTAATGCAGATACATGTCAAATAGCTGGAACCAGGTAGCCCAGGAAACAGCTACCAGACCAGTTTCCTGGTAGCCATTTATATGCTTTTCTGCCACACACAAAATAACAATTTTCTACTTTAATGGTGATGTTGATAGGCTTGAAATGATCCCCGGCGTCCTGCAGTCCTTGGAATATTTTCGAATAAACAGTTTCTATTTTCTGAGAAAAGTTAGCTATAGAATTTTTAACAAGTCTTTTTACAGATGAAAAATCTGTTACACAACCCAAATTGTCTGCAGTGCAGTTATATACCACTGTTTTGTTACAATGGCTCCATCTGACTCTGGTTTTACCAAGTTTTTGAAAACACACAGTCCCGTTTTGACGGAGGAACAATTGTAATGTTATCTTGTTCTTTGAAATAACATTTGATGCATCGTAGATCAGATTTGCCCAGGTTTCATTAACCCCTAAAGGGACTATATTTAGCATCAATCCCCCATGAACAGTAGGAATAGCAGTGCAAATCCAGCAGTCTGAGATGTTGAGGGATGACGCATTAGCGTATTTAATAGCTTGGTAGGTATTGAAAGGTGGATGCCATGCAGCTCGCTTGGCATGAGGCGTAGTTGGGGCAGGAAATAAAAATGGCCACAGTAAAAATATCAGAACGACAAAAATAATCAGCAAAATAGTTGTGCAGTACTTTTGTGGAAATGGCGGTTGCGCTTGGTGAGGTTGTCCAAATGGATAAACTTCAGGCATTGTCCGGTACTGGTACAGTATGGGTTCGAGTACGAGTAGCTATAGGTGGAGAATCAGGAGTAACAAAAGGTAGCGGTTGCTGATCTTCAGATGGGATTACCTTTTTGACGTGCGATATGTGAATCCAGGTAGGTGAGCTTTGTAGTCGAACCACTGATGAAGTGGTCAGTAGAACCAGGAAGGGCCCTTTCCAGCGTGGTTGAAGAGCTGTTTTTCAAGAGAATGACTTGATGTATGCCCAGACTCCTGGTTGTAGTGCCAATGACGGTAAAGGATCAGGGGTCTGTTGAGCCGCTGCTACCTGGTGATGATGAAACTGTAAAAAAGAAACAAGAGAAGTGCAGTACAGGAAAATATCATGATCAAATGCATCATACTCAGAAAAGGGTGGTGGTGGAGTCATGGGCATATGCATAGGGTGGCCCATGAGGATTTCAAGAGGAGAAAGACCTTTAGTAGTATGTACTTGAGCTCTCATAGAGAGTAGGGCTAGAGGTAGGGCCTGTCCCCAAGTGAGGCCCGTTTCAGTAGTAATTTTAGCCAGTCTTGTTTTTAGTGTCTGATTCATGCATTCAATAATACCTGATGCCTGTGGTCTATATGGACAATGAAATTTTAGAGTGATGCCTAACATTTTACACACTGAATCAATTAAATGAGCAGTACAATGTGTTCCACGGTCCGAATATATTTGACAGGGAACACCAAAACGAGGTATCAATTCATAACAAAGTTTTTTAGCAACTGAAATAGCGTCATTCTGAGTGCATGGGTAGGCTTTTAACCACACAGAAAAAAAACATCAACAACAGTTAAAACATGAAAGACACAAACTAATTTTTATTTTTTTTAATTTAAATAATTACAAGTACCCCATTTTAACTAAACCCCTATATGGCATTGTACAAGTCTGATTTGCCAGGCTAACTCTAACTCTTGAACCTGTGGGGAAATTGAGCAACATGCTTAGAAAAGGGCGTTTCATTTTTCTTTTCTTAATTAAGAAGAGATGCCATACATACAGTTCGCGAAGTTTCCTCTCAGTTTCTAGAGTTACAGTTGTTCCTCCATTTTAATGTAAAGTGACTAAACCTGGAGTCTTAGCTGTATTACTTTTGGACTCAGTTAAAACATACTTGAAATGAGCACAAGGCGGAAGTTCAATAAAATCCCATTGCAAAGCGCAAGAATGGTCCCAATGGTTTTGGCAGTGGTTGTGTGGGTGCCATAGTGCCTTTTGAAATGTTATACTGTAAACAAGTGGAGCACATGCTCAAAAAATGCTGTACAGAAGCAGAAAGTCCTGGGGCAAACTAATCCTTTTGGATTTGTTTTATTAGCACTTGTACCCCAACATGAGCTGGCAAGTGATATGCTTTAATAAGAGAATTTAACATGGACATTGGGCAGACCAGTCTGCCATCTGGATGTTGCCAAATGAAATCAGAGCATTTAAAACAACCTTGAGCCAGCCATGGTCTCCTTTCTGATTCTGGAGCTTCATCCTGTAAAGCTTTCAACACTGTGGTATCAAAAGTAACTATTGGTTACAGAGGCTGCAAAAAATGTCCCTGAACAGTTTGTGAGAGAGCAGCCTGTTTATCAGCCCAGTCAGCAAAATTATTGCCCTTAGTTTCAAAAGAGTCATTAGATTGATGGGCTGCACATTTAACAACAGCAATTTCAGATGGTAATAATAAGTCCTTTAACAAATTATTTCCTTTAACAAATTATTAATATAAAAATGTTTTTTAACAGGTGACCCGGAAGAAGTTAAAAACCCTCGTTCCTTCCATAGTACACCAAAATTATGAACAACATCATGGGCATAACGGGAGTCAGTATATATATAACAGACTTGTCTTTAGCTATTTTGCATGCATTTGATAATGCCACTAGTTCCGCTGCCTGCGCGGAAGTGCCTGGGGGTAATCGTGCTGACCATAAAACTTCAGTCGGAGTACAGACTGACCAAGCTGCTTGGAATTCTCCGGAGTTTGTTCGTAAGCAGGCTCCATCAACAAAGAGAACCAAATCAGGATTTTGCAAAGGAGTGTCATACAAGTGTAACCTAGGAGAAAGAACAGAGTTAACTACAAGCACACAATCATGTGGTTCGCCCTCATCTGATGTTGGTATTAAAGATGCAGGGTTCAGTGGTGGGCAGCGTATGACTTGCAGGGTGGGGTTATTTATTAAACTTAATTCATATTTAGTAAGATGTGCATTTGAAAGATATTGTGTTTTTGTTTTCAAAAGTAATGCTTGAACTGCATGTGGAACTGCTAGTATAGTATCATGTCCCAGGGTTAGTGGAGCTGCCATGTCAACCAAGACAGCAGCTGCTATGGCCTGTAAGCAGGCTGGGTAACCAGAGGCAACCGGATCTAGTTGAGTGTTGTAGTAAGCAATAGGCCGGTAGCCTCCAGTGCATTGCTGGGCTAAGAGACCCAAGGCAGTTTTGTTTTGCTCTCATCAAAAGAAAACAAATGGTTTGGAATAATCTGGTAACCCTAAGGCAGGAGGATTTACCAAAGCTGTCTTGATAGCCTGAAAAGCCTCATCGTGTTGTGATGTCCAGGGTAGAGGTTCCATAATATCTTTTTTTAAAAGTTGTAATAGGGGAGCCGCAATTTCCAAAAAATTAGGTACCCACTGTCTGCAGTATCATGCTAGGCCAAGGAATCCTCGAAGCTGCCTCTGAGTTACAGGGCGTGGGGCATTTTGAATAGAAGTTATACAATTTGGGAGTATTTGACGAGAACCCATTGTAATAATATGTCCCAAATACTGTACCTTTCCCTGACAAAATTGTAATTTTGATTTATTTACTTTAAACCCTCGCATAGCTAAAAAGTTTAACACTAGAAGGGAATCTTCTCTACATGAGTTACTGTATGGCGAAGGTATAAGAATATCGTCCACATATTGGACTAGAACTGAATGTGATGGCAGTTGCAGATCCTGTAACTGTCTATGCATCTCTCTAGAAAATAAGGTTGGGGATTCTACATATCCTTGGGGCAATCGAGTCCAAGTATAATGTTGAACTTTGTAGGTAAATGCAAATAAATACTGACTGTCGGGATGCACTGGAATAGAGAAAAAAGCTGATGAAATATCTATTACCATAAAACATTTTGCAGTAGGTGGGATACATGTTAAAATAGTAGCTGGGTTTGGTACAATCGGGAAGACAGGCAAAACAGCTTTGTTAACTTCCCGCAAGTCTTGCACAAATCTGTAAGCCTGTTAGCCAGGTTTCTTCACCGGTAATATTGGGGTGTTACATGGACTTGTGGTAGGTACTATGATCCCTTGTCGTTCCATTGCAGAAATAACAGGGGCAATACCAGATATAGCCTCAGTTGTCAAAGAGTACTGTGGCACTTGCAGTAATTTTGCTCCTGGTTTTAGGGTTATTTTTACAGGAGTAGCTGATGTCAAAAATCCTACATCATTGTCATGACTAGTCCACATGTGAGAGGGTAGGGAATGTAAATACTTGTTTCTGTCAGAATTTGGCTGAATACACATCGTCTGTAAGATGACGGAGTCATCTAAAGCTGCCAGGGTACTATCTTGTTGGTCTGAAGGTCCTTGGAGATAAACTCCATCAGCTGTGCAAAAAATGGTGGCCCCCATTTTGCAAAGCAAGTCTCTTCCTAATAGATTTAAAGGTGCTGAAGGTCCTACCAAAAATGCATGGTTATCCTGCACAGGTCCCAAAGTGACTGGGACTGGAATAGTTTTGGAATACTCAATAGGTGTACCAGAGACACCCACCCCTCTAGTTATTTTGTCGAGAGGGGAACATTCATGGCTGCTTTGCCAGCTAGTTCGGATTTAGTTGCTCTGGTATCAATTAAAAACGGATAGGGTTTATTTTTAACCAGTAACATGAGATGTGGTCCATCCTGATCCATAGGAATAAAAGGACACAATTGCTGTTGTTTCTGTTCAGGGAACCTTCATTGCGGTTGCTGTCGATTGGACGGTGTCCAACTAGAATTCCAATGTTGTGATGTATCGGTGTATGGTGCAGGTTGCTCAGGCAAATATGGACACTCATTTTTCCAATGGCCTGCTTGGCCACAGTTAAAACACTCTGTCTGATTATTAGAATTCTGGGGTGGAGCCGACTGTGTTCCCTGCTAGTTTTGTCTATTCTGGTTTCCTGGTCCTTGGCGTCCATCCCTCCCTCTTCCTCGCCCTCATCCTCTACCCCATTGACCAAAAACGTTACACATTTGGATTTGTGCTTTTACTAATTTTTCCTGCAACTCCTTCTTTTCTTTAGCTAAATGGTTGGATAGGTATTGTACCTGCTGGACTAACTCATGCAAGCCCAAGCTAGGCCAGTTTATACATACTTCCTTTAACTTGTCCCTCACCTGAGGGCGTAGCCCATCTACAAAGGCAGCCAACAGCCTGCTTTGTGCTGGTCCTTCGGTGGGCTCTGGGTACTCAGAATATGCCTCAAAGGCTTCAGTGAGTCGATTTAAGTATTCATCTATAGGCTCATCCTCTTTCTGTATGACTGATTTAATTTTCGACCAACTGGGGGTAGGTGGCACTATTACAGTGATAGAATCAACTATGCATTGCCTAACCACTTCAAATCCATTCTCACCTTGCATATTGTGCTTCGGTATTGGGGTAGGAACATTAGCATGATCCCAGATATGTTTCATGAGATCAGCTGGGACAGCGTATTGGAGGACAGCTCTAACCTCTTCTATGGTAGGATTTTGCAAACATATATGTCCTGCCAATACGCATTGAAACTTTGCTGGGTTATTACGAATAGGCGGAAGTGATTTAGTGATCACTTGAAAATCAACTGCTGACCATGCCCTAGGTACCACTACTGTAGCCGGTTGTCCCGCATCTCTAGCATGTGCTGAGTTTGGGACTTCTCTCAATGGGAATACTCCCTCTTCATCTGATGGGCTAGTGCCTGATTCAGAGTCAGAATCTGGATTAGATTTGTCCGGACCACTGTAGTCATCTTTGTTTTCAATTACAATTGGACATTGTTTGTAAATTTTACCCTTGTGTAAATATACGGCTTTTTTATTATAATATTTTTTCGATCGGCTAGACCTAGGGTCAAAAAGCATTTGTGCTTTTCTTTTCTGCTGTTTTTTTGTCTTCGAATGGGTTAGTCTAGGTTATGGTTTACCTGTCTCTGTTTGGTCAGGTTGCTCTATAAGTGGTCTGCTAGGCTGACCTCCCATTGCCTGAGTTCCGCTTCCAGAGTCTAGTGCGGTCTGCTCTTCTCCCCGCCGGCCTTCGGCCTCTGTTGTGGAGCTCACTGCTCCGTCTTGAACCTGTGAAGGCTGATATTATGGTGTAGGGGCCAGAGGGGATGGGGGGAACCAAGAGTTATCATCTTCAGATGATTCAGTTATTTGTAATTTACTTAATTCTTGTACAGGATATAATCCCTTAAAGGGCGGTTCCTTTAAGCATTTACTGTTTGCTACATCTAGATTGCTTGCAGTATGGCGCAGTTCCTTTATCTGTTCTTTTAGTTTCTTTTGATTGTCCTTAAGACTGCTAACGACCGAGTCCTTTTCCCTTTCTTTAGCTTCACACATCCAATCATTAAAGGCTGCCCAGCACAACCCTGGTATTCTTCCTTTCTTTTTTAACTTCTTTTGCAAATTAGTCAATATATCTTTATTAAAACTACCATTTCCGGGAAAAGCAAGGTCACCGTCATTTTTTGGTAAGGGCGATCCACTGATTTAAAAACATATAACTGTCCAGGGTACACGATAAAACATATAACCAGCTGGTGTACCTCTTTCTGGCTCAGTTATTTTTCCCACACTCACTCCCATTTTCACTCAATAAGCTATACTTGTTTAACACAGGTTTAGCTAAGGCATTATATAAATGTCTTGTTACCCCACTATCATTCCTCCTTTCATACTTATGTTGCCAGTATTTCCGTATTAACCCACACTCATACTGCACATTTAATACCAGAAGAGAAATGCATGCCACTTACCTCAAAACAACTGAATGAGAGAAATGATATATTTTTCTGCATAAAAAAATAATTTCAAATCTTTAAAGCAGGCAGACAGAGAGATGAAAGAAACACTGCAGAAACAGAAAAGTCTGTTATGGGCCCTTTCATTAGCAGTATTTCTTCCACTTCCTGACTGCTGCAGCTTGTTCTCAGTTCAGATCCGAGTAAACGGTGTAAGACTGTGTGTCTTAAAAAGACTTCAAATCCATCACACCAAGCAAGGAAGTAAGCAGAGCAGCTCAACATAATTTTTCAAATGGCACCAATTGTTACTTTACACAATACTTTGAAAATGAAGACAGATGCAGTTATTTCTCTCTTTCAGTGGTTTTTATTATCTACAGTACACACGTGCGGGAGCCTCGTGGAAAGTACCAGGGAGACACCCAGAACAAAGGAATAAACAAGCTTATATACTGGTGATATTGCTGACAGTACAAAAATATAAAAATGAGCCAATTAGGTCATTACACAGGGCAATTAACCAATCAAAGGTTTACCCGTAAACATAAGACAATTCACATCATCATATCTCTGGGCAAAGAAAGAAAATCGGATGCACTTCCATAAAAGGCACATTTCCTGCTTTCAGACAGACTCTTGTTTTTCAGCATTTTCTTGTTGCTCAGAGTTCATTCAAAGTTCACAGTACACAGTACATTTTAATACATACAAACTGTCACATACTCAATTCCCTCAAACACATGCTTTGGCTGTTCATATTCTACACCGCATAACCCCAGCAACATCCCCCATGTGTAAAACAGCAATAGTAAATACACAATATAAATATATCCTTTTTTATTTTTGTGAAACGGATTAAATTTAACTGTAGGTGCACAGGTTTGCCCATCACTTGGATACGGTTAATACAGCTTAAATGGCTGAAGAGGATAACAAGGCAGATATATGAAAATGAAACAGTATAACAATAGTGTAGGGGCAGAGCATTTGCCTTATAAGCAGGCATTCCTGGTTCAAGTCCCTCTCCAGCACATTCCATTTCCCTTGTCAAATCACATTATGACCAATATTTTAGTTGCATAACCTACTAAATAGCATATATTTGTGAACTGGAGTAATGCATTAAATGCAGATGTGAGGTGTCAGTGTCATAATGTTGCAAAGTCCACAGGTAATCACATGTGCCCCATACAGTATATGTACACAGGAATCATGGATACAAATGGAATGTAAAATGTGAAATGAATGAAAACTCCATCTTCTTCTTTTGGCTTTTTCCTAGTTAGGGTTCACCACAGAGGATCACCTGTCCGCTCATGATTGGCAGTGGGGGTTTTTCAGTGTCGTGTTGCCAGCCAGGTGCCCAACCTTCCACAGAAGGCACACACATGCACACTCTCACACCTAGGGCCAATTTAGAGTGTCCAATCCACCTACAGTATGTCTTTGGGATGTGGGAGGAAACCAGAGCACCCAGAGGAAACCCACGTGACAACAGGGAGGACATGCAGACTCCACACAGAAGGCACACCAGCGGAGGATCAAAATGGAGAACCTCTTGCTGTGAGGTGGCAATGCTAACCGCTGCACCACTGTGGCCACCCAATGAATTAAAACTCCATACAGCTTCCAAATCCCCCACCTTCCCAAAAAACATTAGACATTACTGTCTAAATTAGTACAGTGGTAAGCAGGAGTAAGCACTAGTAAGCAAGTGTAAGCAGTATTAAGCAGTAGTAAGTGGGAGTAAGTATATGTAAGCACTAGTAAGTGGTTTTAAGGCCATTTGTGTGGGAGTAAACAATGAGCGCACAGGTTAAGCAATATTGAAGCTAACTCTCTGTAAGCATATTTAACCGGAGGTTAGCATTGCTTACCCTCACGCAAACCTGCTTACAAGTGCTTAAAAGTGCCTTAATCACTCTGTATCCAACAGCCGCTGTTCTACCCAGCAACAAAATGAACAGCCTTGCAGGTCTTGAACCCAGGACCCTATACCCTATAGCCACAGTAGGTAACCACCAAGCCATCACAGCAGTACATAAGAGTGAGTTATCACCAAACAAATCATCACTATAATAAAAATCAAACTGAACATGTGAAAGGAATCAGTATGCAGTCATATGTTCTATAACCTACTACATAACATAAATATGTGAACTGGAGTACTGAAGTAAGGCCAGATATGAGGTGTAAATGTAATAGAGTGTTGAAGTCACCTACTAAACACAAGGACACCATACAGTGTATGTACACATGAATCATTAATACCAGACATATATATAAGGTGTAATGAATAATAAATCAATGCCAAAAAGCAAATATAATGCAAAGTCAATTTTAAGCAACTCTAAGCATTGCACAGGCCAGCTTAGGAGGTGTAAGCAATGTGCAGACCAGCTAACTTTATGTGCCCAGTGGTGTACCGCTTTAAACAATGCCAACCTTAGGTAAGTAGGTTTGCCTATAGCTTAGCCTTTTCAAAACCGACCAATCACAGCAAAGTGCGGGAATTCGGCCCTACTTAAACCCAACAGGTGGGAATACATCTCATAACTGATTTAGCTTCCCCTTGCAGGCACCATGGCAGAAAGGGGAGAGGGAGTGTGCTTCCGGGCACAGCACTGGGTCATCCAGGAGTCCAGAGTCATGGCAAGACTCTTTGTCAAATACAATGAGCAGAGACTGCTGCAGGGCTACTACCTGGGTTCCCGATATAAAGTGGAAGCCTGGGACTATCTCGCCATGACCTCACCAGTGCTACTGGCATACCCCAAACTGGTGAGCAGGTCAGGCATCACTATGCCAACCTGAAGCAGTGCAAGGGGGATCTCTTGGATCAGTGGATCAAAGAGGCTAGGACAGGGGAGGTCCCAGCTGTAAGTATCACTCTGCTACCTGTTTAATAATTGCCAGCTCATATATATTATGGATAGGTATGGCTAAATAGTCCTCTTATGTCCTTCACAGCAGCAAGTGAGTGGGACGTGAACCAGGAGGCCCATGGCTGTCACCTGGAAAGGTTGTGACGTGAGGCAGGTTAATAATACTCTTGCATGCACTGTCATAGGAAATAAATCTAAAAGTATTAGTAAATTAATTGCCAGTATAAAACCTGTATTGTTTAAGGCAAGTACTGCATACACCGGAGAATATGGCAGGAAGAGTCTCATATAGTTTCTATGTAAATAAAAGTGTAATAGCCTGACAATAAAGGTCTAACTGCTGGACTGCATGTGTATACTCTGGTATCATATGGTAATGTAGATTTGCAATCACTTGATAGTACTGTTGTATTACGCACTGTTACCCACACTATGCAACATAAATAGAATGTGCAGGAATGTCTGTATATGACAGGTGTAATCCCTAGAGGTCACTTAATACAAGTGAGAGACACACAGAGAACAGTGAAAAGGCAGACAAAAAAATCCAAATAGCACATGCAACTGAGGTGTGAACTGTTGAATTTTTAGTACACACAGCCATGGTTCAAATCTTGGGAGTGGTAGTAGTCTGCATACAGAATCATACCCCACAACTGCACAGATATGTCCAGAATGTACAGTAAATTGGCCCATATCTGCTGCCTGTCACCCTGTCCCCCTGGGAAATCAGTGGGATGATCCCAGATGTATAGGCAGCAAACAGGAAATACAACTGATTGTCACACATTTATGAGAACAAAGCTGGCACTCTAGCAGCTCCCCAAAATTTTATGAGAGTAATAAGCCACACATGTCCCATTTATACCCCATGTTGTCAAGCTGTGACCAGAGTGTGTACAGTAACAGAGTGAGATGTATGTGCATAATAGTACTGTGGAATCTGGTGCTGTGTGTGGCAATATTCAGATAGTGCTAACAACCAGTGCTCCCACAGGTCTGTCAGATATGAACACTGAGCCCAGAAATCAAAGAATGATACCCTGTACCGGTACTGTTTACTTTGGTATTGTATGGCATTATGACTGATGCAGTTGCTCTGAATAAGGAGGTACTACTCATCACTGTCATCCACACTGTGCTACATAATATAACTGTCTAGGAATCCTGTATAAGAGTGTTGTAATATAAGGTCAGAATGTAAAACAACAGGAGAATTATAACACAGAAAGCAGATAGGAGATATACAGCAATATCTATATAGCATACACAACTGTGATGGACAGTGTTTTAGTTTTAGCAGACACAGCCATGGTCTGAAACCTGGGAATGGAAGTAGGCTACATACAGAACCATACCCCACAACCGTACAGATAACTCCAGAATGTACAGTATATGGACCCATATCTGCTGCCTTTCACCCTGTCCCCCTGGGAAGTCAGTGAGATGCTCCCAGATGTTTAGGCAACAAACAGAAAATACAACTGATTGTCACACATCTATGAGAACAAACCTGTCAGTGTAGCAACTCCCGAAACTGTTATGAGAGTAATAATCCAAGTATGTCCTATCTCCACCCCCATGTTGTCAAGCTGTGACCAGAGTGTGTACAGTAACAGAGTGAGATGTATGTGCATAATGCTAATGTGAAATCTAGTACTTTGTGTGGCAACATTCAGGAAGTGCTAACAAACATTGCTCCCACAGTTACGTCGGATACAAACACTGTGCCGAGAAATAAAAGCTTGATACACTGTACTGGTATTGTTTACTCTGGTATTGTATGGAATTGTGAGTGCTGTAGTTGCTCTGAATAATAAGGTATCACTTATCACTGTCACCCACACTGTGCTACATAATATAACAGTGTAGGAAATCCTGTATAAGAGTGTTGTTAGTCAGTAAAGGTTGAAGAGGTTTGAAGAGGGTGATAATCTAGATATCTCCCACTTCACCTGCATGTGGTCAACACATGGCTAGAGTCTGTGCAAAAAGAGATGGACAGATATCTGCACAACATCAACCTGGAATCTGGGAGTATGTGTAGAAGCAGTTAGTTAGTGTTAACAAACATTTCCTCCACCGGTATACCAGGTAAGAGGTGTATACTGCAGGTAAAACCAGTTCATGTATAAAGATGACAACAGCCATATCACTGTCCAAACTAAGGTGATAGAGTAGTGTAGTAATACTTGTAAGGTACAGATAACAGCATTGACTAGGAAAGTAATGTGAACTACAGGAATATACTAGTTGTTAATTGACATCTTTCTCTCTCCCCCACCATATCTCCAACAATAAACTACATACCCACCTCAACTGGTATGTGATGACTCCACTGTTATGTTGGGACATATGTCCTATTGGATGATAATTATTTAAATCTGTTTCTATACATGTGCTATGTTAAAATACTCCAACATTTGTGGCATGGTGCCATCAATATACCCACATGCTGTTGTTATTACCACTGTCGTCCCATGTATGCATGTGTTCCATTTGCTATGCAACTGCTCTGTATCTGGTGTCTGGGTTAATGGGAATATCTATGCATGCTGTTATACCTAACCCTGGAATGTGTTGACTATTACTAACCGACATATGTTGATACACCATAAACACCATAGCACATATGGGAATGCGGGTGCCAGCGGACCCACCTGTCCCACCTCAGCTGGTCATGGCACCGGGCACCAGCACATCTGGTGCCCAACCTGGGACCTTTTCATCCATTGGTCCTGCACCACCTTTGGGTTAAACCACCTCAGGGGATGGGGGCTCACCCCAGGGAACGGGAGCAGACAGGAAGCTGTCACCCTTCGCCAGATCTGGGTCGTGGTGCATAGAGAGCTTGATCAGCAGTTAGAGGATCTTCTGCACCAGCTCGAGGGCCGCATGTCGTGACTAGAGGGTCGGCCTGGCTCTCTGGCTCAGCCCTCAGCACAGCCACCTTTGGGGCTGTGAAGGTGCAGTGGTGACTGCCCATGGGTAGGGATCTCAGTCCCACTGTTTCCACTAGGGGGCTCATGGGCTTCTGATTTCAAACACCCCTCCCCATCAAGGTGTTTACCCCATGTGTCATATATCACCCCTGTATGCTTCTTGTTTGTTCTGTCTGTTAACCTACCCAACCTACCTCCCCAAATATACCTACTATTCCTCCCCAACATTCTACTCTCACCTGAAAAAAAAAAGGGCATTCTGTTCCCAAAAAAAATATCGCCCCATACATAGCTGTCATTTCGCAAAGGTGTCCACTGGACGCATGTAATCTGGTCTAATTGGCATCACAACATATTATGGTTGTCCTCACCCCTCTTGCAGGGGTTTGAGTGTCCAAACCTACATTTAGATTCAGTGTATATGCACAGCTGTTGCTGTAGAAGAAATGGGCAGCTATGGACCTTCCCTACACTCTCCTGCACATCCCTAGCTATTTTCCCCGCTGTCTTTCCCTCTTTGTGGCCCTTTTTCACCACTTCCTTATCAACCCTTTTTTCTTTTCTTTTAAAGAAATTAGCACGAGGGTAAGCAGGAGTAAGCACTTTTAAGCAGCAGTAAGTGGGTTTATGCTTGTTTGCACAGAGGTAAGCAATGCCTACACAGGCTAAGCAATTTAGAAGCTAACTGAGTATAAGAAACTGTAACCAGAAGTTAGCAGTGCTTACTTCCGCGTAAACCCGCTTACAACTGCTTAAAAGTGCCTTAATCACTCTGTAGCCAACGGCCCGTGTTCTGCCCAGCAAAAAAATGAACAGCCTCTGCAAGGCTCGAATCCAGGACCCTGCACACCATAGCCAAAGTAATTTACCACTAGGCCATGTCAGATATACATAACTCTGATGTTTACACAAACATATCCAGCCCAGTCATTCAACAGTACAGGAAATGTATCTAGATGTATGTGTGTGTGTGTGTGTGTGTGTGTGTGTGTGTGTGTGTGTGTGTGTGTGTGTGTGTGTGTGTGTGTGTGTGTGTGTGTGTGTGTGTATATATGTATATATATATATATATATATATATATATATATATATATATATATATATATTATATATATATATGTATATCTAAACAGATATATACATATCTAGATATGTAGATATATATATATATATATATATATATATATATAAATATAAACATATATACATACATATGCATACGTCTATAGATACATATGTCTACATGTCTATATATATATATATATATATATATATATATATATATATATATATATATATATATATATATATATATATATATATATATATATATATATATATATATATATAAAAGCAGATATATATATATCTAGGCAGGTATATACAGACATACATCTGTAGATGAAAATGGGAATATAACAAAAACATATATGTCCACATGCACCATTAATAGGGTTGAGGGGGCCCAAACAACATATGTCTTGTACGTATAGGTATCCCCCCCACAGACAAACATGTCTGCCCTTCAATACCCTACCAACTGTTCCAGATCCGAAAAGTCAAAGGATATAACACCACACACAGGTTTGCATACATGGGAAAGCTTTATTTGTGTACTATTACATTTGTATATACCATGTCATATAGATGTTTAGACACTGACATACATATAAACAGAGTAATGCAACTGTGAAACAGTTATATTAATACAGTAGTCTGGAAAGGTTTACATATGTTGCTGTCTAGGCCGAGGCCGTCAAGTAATGCAATAGTAAAGACAGACTGGGCCACAGGATACCAATCAATCAACAGTAAGTAATGCAGATGTATAGTCCAGCAGCCTCTATCTACACTCTGTACACAATCCCTAGGGGGTAAATACTTCAGTTTACACAATGGGATGTATCTGTTACATAACAAGGCATAACTGACACCATCACAATCACACTGACAAACAGAACAGTCTGTATAGCAGGAGGCAGTAGGCCTGCATTTTACCAAGGTGAATTGTATGGTAATGTACATCCAGATACCTTAAGGCAGCTTACCCCTGATACCCCCAAATGTTGTAACAGCCTAGGTTAGTTATGGTGCATCCCCCCCAGACTCAATAATACAGGGCCATATACCACTGTTACATACACTGGCCTCTGGAGTGCATAAGGCACACATGTATTGTGTAGGTGAAGCCCGCACATATATGGTTGTAACCCCATAATATGTGTGGGGGACACAACAGCAGTGGACTGATGGCAGGAATGGCAGCATGACATACTCACAGCCCACTACATAATCCCTAATTGCATGCACTAAGCAAGTTGCTGGTGTTACAGGATAGGATAGTCTGTAACATACCCTTAGTCAGAAATATGAAGTTAGAAACAGAAACGGATTTAGCCATGTACTGATAGCACTCAACATACAAACTGCCAGTGATATATCTGACACACGACCTGTGTGGTGGACAGACAAAACATAATAGGCATGCCTCTGCCCTTCAAGAGCATAGGCCCACAGTTGAGAGCTATGCAGACAAACTGCATTCCAAGTTAAACTAGTATGTACACACAAACCCTGTAACACCGGTGCTATACAATGCAGACAACAACACTACTCACTCTCTGTCTGTAGTTCTGGAGCCTCCTACAAATATGTAGCTAGCCTGAGTGTGCAGGTTCTCCTGTAAGAGGTATTGCTACCTGCTGTCTGTAACACTGCTGTCCACACACAGTAGGGATTTATAGTAGTTGGTTGCCATGACAGTGGTAATTGGAAGTACTACACAGCATACTGCATGCAGGTAGTAAGTGGAGGACACTGATTGGTGCAAAGGCCATCACCTGATCATGTGCATCACCTACAAATTTCATGCTGCAATCTATGCAAAGCAGCTCATTCCATTTACTGGAGAGAGAGAGAGAGAGAGAGAGAGAGAGAGAGAGAGAGAGAGAGAGAGAGAGTGTATAAGGCACAGAAAAAAATCATCCAGAAGAGTCTGCATTCCCAGAACAGGTATCTGAAGTATATATGTATGTAACTGACCATAGTACTTGGTCCATAATAATGGGATAGATGATGTGGAATGATTTATATGTGCCTTCAGGTGTTTAATGATGTTCAGCTGAACAACTGCTAAGGACAATGGAGTCCATCCTTGTGGGTAGTGGGCCATACCTGTCAACTGTGCAGAGCAGCATTGACTGATAATATGTAACTCATCATAGAGTGTGTTGTGTAATGGGAAGTATGTATATTATGTGGCCAATAGCTGGTGGTGGAAGTAATGCCATAATGATGGACACGTGGGTTCTATAGCCCACCTCTTGCAGGATACTCAGGTTAACCTGTATTATAGCATGCAGGAATGCCATTGGTGTGTAATAGGGTTACCTGCAATCCGTCCCTACATATACACCCCTAATGTCAGGCTGTGTCCATATGTGGCACCTGTATGTGTTGTAGCAAGGCAGAACAGTGCAGCTGTGCAAGAAGGTGTTTTGAGATTGTGGACCTGATGTCTGAATATACCCCACATATAGGTATGCATATGTGTATATATATATATATATATATATATATATATATATATATATATATATATATATATATATACGCACACACACATATATGTATATATCTACAGGTATGTCCACAAATATACAGATATCCATGTGTCGACATATATATGAGCACATATATACATCACATATATCTACACATAGATATATACCTATATGCACATGTCTACATATATACAAAGACACACACAAACATATATGCATGTAAATACATGTCCCCATATTACTACCACAGTGCTGCATGCTATGTGTGAGGAAACAGCACACATAGCAATGCACACAGATATCTACAGCTGTCAGTGTGTGCAACATGGATGGGTATGTCACATGTGAACCCCTTGCTGAGACCACATTGTCCTTGTCTGTGAATTATGGAATGGGAATATGGGGAAGTATGGCAGGTATAGTTATGGAGGTTGTCAGGGTTGGTAGATGTAGAGGACAGCCTACAGGGGTGGTAGATGACACATGTGGTGGGTAAACACCCTGGATAGTGTGTGTGGTCTGTGATATGGACACCCCATGGGCCCTAATATGGACACAATGGGAACAAGCCTCCCACCCACTGCTACTCACAACAGCAATCCACATCTTGAAGGTGCCTGGCATGGAAGCTGAGCAGGAGGAACATATGGACCCTGTGAATTTGTACTTGGTGCCTCAATGTGATGTAGCACATTCCACAGGTGTTTGTAGAGCCCGTTATGAAACAGACCCTGGACCTGTCCTCAGGGGACAGGAACATGTCTGTGTGTGCCCCCGAGGGGACAACATCCCCTGGGTTTGTTCCACCTGACGGTATTGCTGGACCAGTACATGAGGAGGCCCCAGGGTGGGTCACACATGTGATGTGCCCTGGTAACATGGGCAGATGAGTTTGGAGAGGTGGTTCTGCTGGCCAATAGTTCATATACATGCTATTGTGTCACTGTTATAGATCATATTTAGGTAGTAATAGTCTACACAATCCCAGAACATGTCCAACAGCATGCATGCATAGATAACTGCAATAACACAGAATGTCAGATGTGGAGCAAACACATAGCAAGCATACCACAGGCATATATGGAACCATTGTGGTCCTGACAATGGCATGCAGGTGAATAGTCTGTAACAGGCCAGCAATGAAAGTGTCCACATAGGGAACATGGCTACAAACACATTGCCCAAAGCATGGTACAGTACAATAGCTGCCCCACTGGTATGTATGCTGTAGCCATACCTATTGAGTTGTGTGTATAGTTAGTTGTCGCTGATATGGTGGGGGGGTGACAGTGATGTGTATTAGGAACTGTAGTAACCTTGCTGCGTGACTTGCTCACACATGTGTCCATCTTTATGTCTTTCAGGCACAATGTCCCATGGAAGGCTGCCAGTGTACACAACAGCTAAAAATGAAATCCTGCTGAATTAACTCATACAGCACTATGCGATCTTGCTTGGCCAGGCCGCCCATGATGAGCAGGAGCAGACCGCCCTGTGGAATGACCTTGTCCACAGGGTCAATGATGTCGGATTGCACAACTGCAGTTATGAGCTAGTCTGGCATCATTGTTCTGACGTGCTTCGCAATGCCCATCAGCATGCTGCTGCAGTCCAGGGGGATCATCTTGCCACATGGTAGGGCCATGCCATCCATCCCCCCGACACGTGTGGAGGAGCTCCTGGCCAGCCTCGTGGCACCTGCCCATCTGGCCAGCTACCAACCGCTGGACACCTTTGTGGAGGTTTGGTGCCACCCGCACACCAGCTGAGGAGCATGCAGGTAAGGCCACAGGGCACATCAGTAAGACCACTGTTGCGTATACATCCGCATCGGTACAGGTAGATCATGCATATCTGACATGTCATAGATATATTTTGTTGCTACATAGTAGTGATAAACAGATGTCCATATGTGGTAGTATTGTGGAAATGTACTGTTGATGTATTGTAATACTGCACCCACCCTGTAGCAATGCCACAGGTGTGGCAACTGACTTTGTATCTCTTACCCTCTTATGTAGGTCTCTCCAGGATACCACCAAGGCAGTAGTCTGTAGCTGGTGAGTATGGTTTATGTAGATGCTTGCCAATACACCGGGCATGTAATGACGATGGTATATTCCATGCACACTTCTAACACATACCCAGGATGCATGCTGTAGATGTGCACATATTGTTGCTGTGAAATGCATGGGATCACAGGGGTGACCATGATAAGGTATTGGAAGGGTATGTCAGACACCTGCATGATAACTAACATCATGTCATTGCAGAATGTGCCCACAGGGAGTAACAATGGTGGGAGACATGGCCTACAGTAGGGACATATATGGAACAACACCCATATACAGTGCAACACCTGTAGGACAATGACAACTGCTGCAGAGATACACTATGGCATAAGGCATTACAGTGGTCCACATTATCAGCTGGGACTAGGCTGTAACATGTGGTGTTCAGTGTATTGGACACTGCAAAGTGACACATGTGTAGGGCTTGCTTGTCATGCATCTGCAAAAAGGCTGAAGGAGGGTAGGATGTCAGCATGACACACCAGTGCACTGCAGAAGGGATCCTAGGGATGCTAAGAATGGCTGCATCTGCGCATAGTCAGGTTCAGGAACTGTGGCAGATGTAACCCTACCCCCACAGCAATAGTGACTGCAGTGTGTGAACACCAATGGATGTGCACATGATAGACCTTGCAATCATGCAGATTAGGGGGGTATGTGTTGGGCAGACTGAATATACATTGGCAAATACAGATGGCCCACACTGGTATACCCCTGCCAGGACTAGTGACTGCTGTAGTACACACAAGAGGTGCGACAAACCTTCATGATAACGGTGTGCACACATATGCTCGCATGGTGTGCATGCATTGTGATCAGCATCTGCACACCTAACACATTCTGTAGACACTGCATGTGAAAGTACAGGACAATTGTCACATATTGGGCTCATGTACTGTTAAGTTATGTGGTGATGTGGTCCCATGGCAAATCAAGGATGGGTGCGTCATATCAATATGGGTGTGTACACCCCCCATAGCCATGGTATGCTCTGATGGTTGTCAGTGCAAGAGTATTGGATTGGTCATACATGGACCGCTGATGTTGAGAGCTGTTAATCAGACATCAAGCATTCACAAATGACATCTGTCCACATATCATCCCAGGTATGTGCTGCTGGAAAACATAGGGGCTGTAAGCTTTAAATCTGACAAAACCGACACAGTAGTACACATTCAGCAACGGGCTGTACACCTATTAGGTGTGATGCACAGTACATGGCAGGGTGCAGAACAGGTGCACAGCAATACTGTGTACATGGGTGCAGTAGTATCCAGGGGAAGGGGCATCACCTAGTGACACAGCACATGCATCACACACATGTATACTGCTTCTAGCATGGATTGACTATAACTGCACTGCATGCTGTTGGTTACCATATGTTATGCATGTTGACAGATGTGTAATAGGAGGACTGTGTGTACTATCATTGTGCAACCTCAACTATATGTGTGTGTGTGTGTGTGTGTGTGTGTGTGTGTGTGTGTGTGTGTGTGTGTGCATCCTGGTGAGTAGTTAGGTTGTCTGTAGGGTCACTCTGGTGAAGTGGAGGGAGGTTGATGAATGTAGGATGTGTGTGTGTATGTGTGTGTGTTTGTGTGGCTGGCCATGTATGGATGTGTGATTGTGGGGTGTTCATACAGCAGTAGCTCCCTTTGGGATCATACAGTACATGGATATGGACTGCCACAATACACACCAGGAATACTTGTCATGCATGCAATCACAGGACAGCTGATAGTATAACACTGTCTGCAGTATGGAACAGGCATTGGGAGGGAAGGTAGACACCAGGTACACCCTTAATATCTTATTCAGCAGAGAGGTCACCTACAACCCATGTATGCAGCACTACAGATGCATTGCAGAAGTACTAGTCAGCACCAGGGAGTGTATCCATATATTAAAGTTGTCACATGATAGGCTGATTGAGCAGCATATCTGGCATGTACTGAGCATTACTTACACATGACACACCAGTGCGTGATATTATGGAGTGAACATAGTAGCCCACACATATAGGGGCCATGCTCATGATGTCTGGACATACACAGGTTGAACACCTAATGACAGCAGTGAGGCCATCTAAAACCCCTACACACAGGTCAGCAGGTAATGTAGTAACAGGTCTTGTGTTGTGATAGCTTGTGCAGGCATTTAGAGGACTGATATGTTAATGAGTGGTATCAATGTGTGTATGTTACCAAGTGTGATGCAGGATGGGGTACACATGGACATATAAGTGGGGCTGTCTGTAAAGTCACAGACAGGTAGGTATTACGGTGAGTGTGTGTGTGTGTGTGTGTGTGTGTGTGTGTGTGTGTGTGTGTGTGTGTGTGTGTGTGTGTGTGTGTGTACTGTTAGGCAATGCTGTACAGGTTTTAAAGTGCATTTATTGCTTTCCCCCACAGATGGTGAGGTGGGTCAGGGTCCCTCCGGCATGCAATCTGATGTTGGTGTCCATACAGACACCAAAGATGATGATTGTACTGTTGAGGCACAGGTGAGGTGTCAGGGGCCGAAACAGCGCCATCATTTGACATCCCCCTTTTAACCATCCCAACCCCGCACACAGTTTCAGTGCCTATACATACCCCATCACCAGTGGCCATAGCAGAGGGACAGCTGACGTTTGGTGGCTGTGCACAGGAAAGTGTGCTAACCCTGCCTACTGTGTCTGGTCACAGCAGGCATAGCCGGATGTCTGGCAGGACACCACATAGGCAGATGTCCCAGGGTTTTCATGGTAATGCCACTGGACATCATGCCCCTGGCAGAGGTGACATAGCTGGTACCAGCAGGCACATGTTTCAGGCTGTCATGGAGGTGCAGGCATGTCTAGAACGTTACACCAGGCAGGGCCTGAAGCTGCAGAGGGCTGCTCTCATATCTACAAGTGACAATGCTCATGAACTGGCTGGTGCCATCCGTGCGTTAACTGAGTTCATGGATAGACAGTCTGGTGAGATGATGGCCCTCATCGACCGTGGTCTGTCCATGCTTGAATGTGTGGTGGGGGTGTGGTGATGGCCACATGGGCGTAGGCCAGCAACGCCAACAGCTGGCAGTCAACATGGATGTGCTAGGACACCAAGGGGCTCCTGTAGTGGCAGTACCAGCACCGGCACTACTGACGGGGCGCTGTCCACACCACAACACACTACAGCAGGCTATGAGCACATGGTCCTGGCCAGTCCTAGGAGTGACCTGGTACCAGCAGACATTTGTCATTGTCAGGTGAGAGTAGCACATCAAGGCCTGTACCTGCATGTGCCCATGGAACCCCTGGCAGGCACAGTCCACGTGTCCATGGCCGGAGGCAGTAAACTGCACACCCTGCCAGGTATGGTCTGCAGCTGTCCATAAACACCTGTGTAGGGCAGCCACATGGCAGAGCTGTGTGAATGCATACTCACACACTATACAAACACACCTAGGGCAACCCCATACCTATACTCACCACATCACCATGCCCAGTTCACCTTGGTACACCTCTCAACCACACACATGTTGTCAAATGTATAGCCCACCCTTGGCCTCTGTCAAACCAACAACACACCCTGTGCATATGATGATACCTGTGACACATCCCTGTCATCCATACCATCAATGCAGGGACAGGCTAATATGGTTATGATGCACACAGTGACTGTACTACAGTGTACCACAGTACTGCAGTGTAACATGCTGTAAGGAGTAAACTGTAATGCATATATGTCAGTTAGTGTAGCCGTCCCAGCAATGATGCATTATAGCTGTTAGTAACTTGTTGAGTGTGGTTTCTATAATGTCATCCATTTGTGTTGTAGGTGTACATGTGTCAGCATGCAGATGGCCTGCAGTCATATTCCACAACAGAGTATGGCACTGTGGTGACAACATGGCTGTGACATATCTGGGGTACAGTAGAACAGTTATTGCCAGTGCCACATGGACAGGTGACCCGCTGTGGCATGTATACTCTGCAACCTGATGTAGACCCATCCACATACATGCACACTGTTACTTGGCAACACTGGGACTAGATAACTACCTAGGTATGCAGTGATACTGAAGTGTGTGGCTTACATTACACACACCACACAGCATTTAGGGTGAGGTGTGTCCCAAGTTACATGTTACATGCAGAACATCCCCAGACATGTGCAGTATGTTAATGGGGGATGTAATGGGTGTATATGTACAATACTTAGTGTGACATACCTTCATATACACATTAACAGACACATAAGAGGCAGACACACATCCGAGAGACCAGGGCCTATCACTGCTAACTAACTTGACTTTGTGACCAATGTGTTACAGGTAGGCTGCTCACAGCACATTCATAACTGGCCTGGAATGTGGTATCAGTTACCTGTATGGTTGATGGTGACAGTGGTAACCATAACATGGTACATGGTACATATACCGGGTGCACCTTAGTGTAATGACAGTGTACACAGCACCCGCATCCCCCAGTGGATATTGTACTCCCTGACACCCATGATGACACTCTGATATACCCACCATCACACACTGGCCACGGCTGCAATACAACCCATTGTAGATTCCAACAGTGGTACTGCAGGGATATGCATTTGATGCACATGCCACACACAATGCAGGGTGTTGCATTGTCATACCTCACCAATGGGCAGCAACAACACTATCTATACTACCGTGTGGCAATGAGTATTGTAATAGGTGAATGTGGCCTCGGAATGCTGTACCCTACAGATAAATGGACAGGCATACATCCCCACACTTGCCAGAACAAAATGGGTATCCTATGCTTATCAAACCATTTGTACAACACTGTTGTGATGGTACTGCAAGGCTCTTGTAGCCGGTATGGGAAGGAGATTATCAGGGTACATGTAATGTCCCATACAGCAGCAGCCATGACTGGCTATGGCAATGGGTGTTGTGATGGTTGTGAAGGCTCTCATGGAATTCCCACGTACAGGTGTGCTAACACACAGACACTGCTATACTCAGTCATGCACACGTGCATATGTATCAGTACTGGGATGCATCGCTGTAGGTGGTCATAGCTATGTACCTAGCTGTTGTCCAAGGAGAGATGGGTTGTGTAGGGGTTGTGTGCATAGTAGTATCTTGCCACCTGCCATGTGGCAGCAGGCAATCTATTGACAGACACTACTGTGGTGACCCTCAGGGTGAGAGTGATATGCATCAGCCACTCCTCCAGGTGCCTCCTGCATATGGCCACTAAGGTGATCATGTTGACATGCATGCAACATGCATTACAACACATGGTTAGTGTCTATGATGGAGACCTGTACCCAAGCATGTTCTGTTGACTGTGGTAGTGTTGCAGAGGTACCCATGGCATGTGGTGCGGATAGGGTGTTATCTCCAATATGTAGCAGTTCTTACACAGCTGAGCAGAAATGTCAGTGTCAATCAAGCTTATGGTGCCTGTATATATCCCAGCTGGATACCTGCCATCTGCACATCTGTACAGGGACTGACAGTCATCAGCTTGGCAAGTAGCTATGCAGTAGGATGAATGTATTGACAGATAGATGTTTGACTACTATATGTATGCCATACCTACATGCCAAAAGCCGTCGCTATCATGTGCTGTACAGACAGTAGTCTACAGTTACATTCCACATGTTAGATCATTACCCAGTAGGGGCTATATACTGTGACACAGCTTACACACCAGGGATACAACAGGGAGGCCTCAGAGTCCAGCTATGCTTGCAGGTGTGCCTGTTGTCAGTACTACATTTAGCACTCTTATCTTTCCTGGGTAGGCACTGTCAACAGTAGTACTGCCATGATACACTACAAGCCAGTGTGACAGCACGTACCCTGGGCTACTACCCCTGTGTGTAACAAAGTCACACAGATAACAGTGCTGTACAGGCCTCATATACATCTGTGTCCCAAACATGATACTCACACCCCTTGTTACTGTAATGGCAGCACATAGGTGCATGTATTGTACATGGCATTACATACACTTATTACAGATGTCATTACCCTATGTTACCAGACTGGGTGGTGTGAACTGGTTTACCAGGGCTAAGCCATGCTTAGCAGGAATCAACATTACTGCAATATAACAGCTGAGCTGATTTGTGTACTGGCACTGGTAAGTGAAGGCTACACTGTGTTAGTGCCCGTACGTTTACTCGTAGCTAAGCACCATTTAGCTTCATGCAAACCTGCACAAACACGCTCAAAGCTGCTCAAAACTGCCTTAACCACGCTGTATCTGACAGCACTTGTTCTGCCCAGCAACAAAATGAACAGCCCTTGCAGGTCTTGAATCCAGGACCCTGTACACTAAAGTCACAACACTTAACCACTACGCCATAATCACTGTGAAGACACCTGTTGCTTTTCCAATATATATGTCTATAAATATATTGATTAGTATTGCATGATTGCCTTTACTTCCACAATTGTGTAGTACTTGCTATTAATATAACTGTTGCAGTACATATGTTGTTTTATCATAATGTACACATAGCCGATACATACAGTGAGATACATCTGGGAGTGTATACACAACTGTGAGGCTTACACATGACAAGAATATGGATATATGCATATAATCGGTTGATATATGTCTACATATACATGTATATTCATACATATGTCTGTATACACATCTGTATAGTGCAACATATATATGGCCATGTGTACATATATGCATATATATATATATATATATATATATATATATATATATATATATATATATATATACATATATGGGGTCTATATTATCCGACCAAAACATGAAAACCGTGAACACTATTTGGGCGACACCAAATGGTTAAAAACGTAAAATGTCACACACGTAAGTGGAAATCGCCATAGGGAAATTCTTCACTTCAGTGTAGTGCAATCTTGGAGTTGGAATATTTAAATAGGGGGTGTGGGGGGTGCAGGCAGGCTTGCCCCCTGCATAAAACAGTCAGTTGGACATTTGGTTTTGTAGTTTTGTTTTTTCCGGATTCGATATTTCCGGTTTTCACTCATTTGGTGTTGCTCAACATGCGTTCGCTGTTTTCGGCTTTCATTCTCATAATATAGACCCGATATATGTATATATAGCTATATATGTATGCACATCCTATGTATACAGATACGCCTATTTATGTAGATATATATGCAGATATCTGTAACTATATGTGCATACAGATCTATTCTGATATACCTATTACTGTCAATATATATGTAGACATCCATAAGTATATGTGCATATGTATCTCTATCTGTATATGTGTAGACATATATTGCTGTGTATATGTATATATCTGAGCATTTCTATGTATAGGTTCATAGGTTCATAGGTAGGTACTAGGCTATCTGCCCGTGGGCATTTATAAGCCTAGCCAGAGTGTGTCAGCTTTCGCCATCCCATTGATTAATTAACTGATTCTCTGTCAAGCAGAGCCAATGAAGTGATCCCAGGGGTGTGTTTTCTGTTACCCATCCACTCGTCAAGGTTTCTCTTGAAGAGTGTTAGTGATGGGCTCTGCCTGATGTAATTTGGAATTTTATTTCAAAGCATGGGGAGTCTCTGTGACAGGAATATATCCCACCAGCATGTTCTATTTATTATTGTGGTGAGGTTTAGCTCACTAGAGCGCGTGGCACGCAATGACTTGGATTTCTTTAGGTGGAGCATGTCCATCAATTCTGAGTTGGACATGGCTTTGTAAGTCAGGCAGAGATCACCTCTGAGTAAGCGATATGCCACTGAGTACAGCCGGAGTTTTTTCAGACGGGCTGCATAGGACATATGTTTCAGACCAGTAATCTTCTTGGTGAGGTACTTTTGTGGTCTTTCCAGCTGTTGGAAGTGTCTTGTGAGGTACATCCCAAATGGGGCATTGTACTCTATGATGGGTCTAATTAGTGATGAGTAGAGGGGCACTATAACCTCTTTATTTCTAGATGCAAACCCTTTAGTAATCAGATGGGCCACATAGAATGAGTTCCTAACTACTTTGGCCATATGATTGTCAAAGGAGAGATTACTATCTACCTGGGTCCCCAGATCTCTTATTACCTCTTCTGTATTAAGGGGGCTGCCACCTATGTGGTAATTCATGGGTGTTTTGTTTTTCCCAAATGGAATGACTATGCATTTTTTGGCATTTAGCTTGAGGCCATGACTTTGATACCAGGTGTCCGTCTCAGTAAGGCCCTTTTGGAGGAAGTCCGTGTCAGCTGGAGAGTCAATT
This sequence comes from Protopterus annectens, assembly GCF_019279795.1. Lineage (NCBI taxonomy): Eukaryota > Metazoa > Chordata > Ceratodontiformes > Protopteridae > Protopterus > Protopterus annectens. The sequence goes on along the minus strand of NC_056725.1, from coordinate 929,873,322 downwards.
ATGGCTCCCAGTTTGCAGTCATTGGCGAACTTGGTTAGCCATAGTCCTCCTGTGTTTGCCTGTACTTCTGAGAAGTATATGCTGAACAGTAGGGGTCCCAGGACCGAGCCTTGTGGGACACCACTTATGACTGCTTTAGAGTCGGACCTGGAGCCCGCTATTCTTACCGTGTGAGTTCTGTCTGTAAGCCAGTTGGCAACCCATCTCATGATATAGGGGTTTATGTTCAGGCTGGTGAGTTTTTCTGTAATACCTGAGTAGGGAATGATGTCAAAAGCCTTGGCAAGGTCAAGGTAGACTGTGTGAACCACCTTTCCCTCGTCTATGGCCTTGGTGACTGTCTCAAAGAAGTCAAACAGGTTTAGTAGGCATGATCTGCCCTTAACAAAGCCAAACTGGGTCGGGTCAAGTGTTTGGAGGTTCCCAATGTCTTTGTTAATGAGTTCCATGATGATACGCTCCATAGCCTTGCATACCAGGCTAGTCAGGCTTATGGGGTGATAGTTACCAGGGTCAGTTGTGGCCCCTCCTTTGTGGAGTGGAATAACTGTTGCTATGTGCCATTCTATGTACATGTAGCCTGTGGAGAGGTTGAGGTTGAACAGCATGTTTAGGTGGGGGGTTAGTTCGTTCTGTAGTTTGTGCAAGATGCAGCCTGGGACACCATCTGGTCCCATTGATGCTGTGCTTTTGAAAGGGCTGTTTTCACCTGTGTGTCTGTGATTTTTTGGGACACTACACTTTTCTGCTATTTTTGTGGGCCCTTTTGGAGGTGGGGGGGGGGGGTGAAGTTTGCACTGAATCCATCTGCCAAGATGTTGGCAATATCAGTAGGTTCAGTATATTTTGTGCTATTTTGCACTAGTTCAGTGCATATCTGCAAGTTGCCACTTGCTAAAGAAGGCTTGCTGGTTATCTTTGAATCCTTGGCTATTTTTCTTTCAAAGTTAGCCTTGGATGATTTCATGAGGGATCTCAGTTTCTTACTGATACTGATCAGGGATGTCTTTCCTTCTTGGGATTTGCTTTTTTTATGAACTAGTTTTCTCCTTCTATTGTATAGCCTGTTTACTGCAGGGGTCCACCAAACTGGTTTCCTTCTCTTAGATGAGTGAGTCTTGGTTTTGCATGCATCTTTGTAGGTGCTCATAGAGTGCATTTGTAAAGGATTCTGCATATTCGGCAGCGTTATCCTTTAGCATGGGGGCTGTGAAACTTACCACCTCTGTCTTAAGTAAGGTGAAGTTTGCTTTAGAAAAGTTTTTTACTGTGGTTTCCTTAGTTGGGGGTGGTGATGGGGTGTGGACATCCAGAATGATTAGTTTATGGTCTCATCTAACCATTGACGGGTTGACCTCCAGTGTGGAACACCTGTCTCCCATGTTGGTGATGACCAGGTCCAATATGTTTTCACCTCTGGTAGGGGAGTTTACCAGCTGATCCAGGGCATTTGATTTGATGAATTCCAGGAAGCGCTGGGCCTCAGAATTTGTACTCGAGTAGTTTTCCCAGTGAATGGTAGGGTAATTGAAATTGCCCAATATCATGGTGTTTGGTAGGACCTTCATGTTTGCCAGTGTCTCCAGAAAGGTGCAGTGGTGGTCCTGGGTCATGGAGGGTGATCTGTAGCAGGCCAAAATTTGCATTGCAGATTTGGCCGATGTTAGTTGCACATGGATGATCTCAGAGGTATCATGCTGCACCACTAACCTGGAGGTGTAGGTATCCTTGATGAATATGGATACACTCCTTTTGTGTTTCAGACCATGTTCTGTGGCAGAAATGTGTGGTATGAGTTGTAGCCCAGTAGTGCTGTGGTGCTCTCTGGAGCCTTGAACCAGGTTTCAGTTGCTGCACAGATGTCGATGTTCTCCATACTGAGGAGTGCTTCGAGCGCATGCATTTTGAGATTTAAACTCCTGGCATTGAGTAGCATAACCCTCAGTTTTTTGTTAATTGTGCTGTTTACGGAGGTGGGTTTGACTTTTGAGCCTTGCCTAAAAAAGGCACTATGGGGCAGCAAAAGCCTTGGCCAGTATTCAAAAGCCTAGGGGGTGACAGGTGCAAGCCGCCTCTTGTGAAGCAACATGGCTTGTCGAGCATTTCGTCCCAGGCTGACAGACACTTGATCCCTTTTGAATGACACCAGAAGCTTAGCCAATTGTTGAAATTGATCATTTTTTTTCTTTATACTGAGGTATCATTCATGGTGAGGGCAGGATGCTACTCAGTGTCAGGGTCATACCAGCCTGGGCTGCATGATCAGAGAGCTCTTCCATGTCTCTTTTCATGTAGATCTGGGAGGTACATCTCAGGTTATTCACACCAACATGAAAAATAACAGAGTCATATTTGTACTTGTTCTGGAGTGACCGGAGTGCTTGTGTTATGTGACGGATTCTGGCTCCTGACAGGCAGCTAACAGTAACCTTCTGCTTGTCCAGCCTAGTGAGTGGGACGTCAGTGTGCCTGATTATAGAGTCACCTATTACTAGTGTGTTAGGTATGTTATTTCGCCTTAAGGGCTGTTATTGTGCGGCACACTGATTTTGTGTTCTATGTGTTGTCTGGTTTGTGATGGGAAGTGCAGGTTGTTTGGGTGTCTGCTTTGGAGGTCTCTGATGCTTTTGCAGGTTTTTATTTAGAGCCTCCGGGTATGATTTTTGTATTTATGTGTATTTTTTACAAGTGCTGTTTTAGTAGATCTGTGTGTGGCTGGAGTTGTGGTGCAAGTGTTAACCTTCTCCTCTTGACTGTCTGTTCCAGTCTTGGGTGGAGACAGCTTAGCTTGCAGTTTGGCTGTATAATTGCATCTCTCACATATTTTAGTGTTTTGTGGTAGGAGGAAAGGATTGTCTGTGTACATGAGGCAGTTGTAACATTGCCTCAGGATACCCAGATTCACCAGCTGGACTGGAGAGCGCACCTGAAGTGGCCATTTGGTCATGCCTGAATAGTAGGGTGAGCTGCTTAGTTGCTTGGTTGGTGAGGGGTGAATAAATAGCCTTGCCCTGCTGGGCAAGCAGTGTCATGGTATATTAGTGCTTGCTATTAGGTCTGAGAAAGTGCTGGGCTGTAAGTTGCTTTTTGAGTGCTTAGGTTGAGAGTTAGACTAGTTTCAATGGAAAAACTGAAGAGGAGACTTAGTGGAGCCGGGAATAATTTAACCGAAGCTAACTGGCACTGCCTGGTGCGCAAAACAGTGCAAAAGCATTTTTTATAGTAGGGAAATGAAAGAGATATAAATTAGCCCAAAATGGCCAATAAACTACTAACTTCTGGGCTGGAACCACTCCTCCAGGGACAGATAGGTTGCTGAAAGCTCCCCTCTCTCACAGGTGAACAGAGAAACTTCCTGCTATCCAAGTAAGGTATGGGCAACTCAGAAACTAGTATTATAGCCCTGAATTCAGCACTAGCCTGAAAACTGGACTATACTAACTTAGAAAAGCAGGAAACAAGGATTTTATTTATTTATTTATTTTTTTTTTGAAAAGATAAGGCAAAAACAGTAAAAAATACACTTAAAACAGCTTTAAACAACTACAAATGATCAGAAAAGGCTATCGCATTTTAGTGTGTAGCCTACAACAGTCAAACAAATTATCTAAACAAAAAAACAACTTTTTAAAAGTGCAGACAGTCAAATAAGTACAATATGTAAAAAAAACAAGCTTTTAAATCGCAATAAACATTGGAAAATCTGCATTTAGGCAGAAAACAGTTAAGTACAGCAAGAAAGTATAGAAAACTGATACTTAATCACTCCAAAGTCTCTCTCCTAAGCTAGAAGGCTTGTATCAGTTTAAGGCCTTCTAGTGCTACCCAGTAGGTTAGTACAGGAAAGATGAGAAACAAGCGTAAATGTGGTCTTTTAAACCAGAAAGTTGAAAGAGATGGAGAAACTGTCCAAATGGTCAATAAAGTACAATTTCTTGGCCAAGAATCTCTCCTCTCATGTTAGACAGGCTACCTAGTGCTTACCACTCCCACTGATAATCTAGAAGGATTTCCTCCAACACAGAAAGGCTTGTGGGGCTCAGAAGCTTACCAACAGTCCTGGATAGAGCAATTCTGCATCTGGACCAGGCTAGTTACAGGAAAGGTGAGAAACAAGCTCAAGTGCGGCTTTTAAACCAGAACATTGAAAGAGATGGAAAAAACTGCCCAAATGGCCAATAGCTACAATTTCTGGGCCAGCAACCACTCCTCTTCTGGTAGATAGGCTACCTAATGCTTACCACTCCCACTGATAAGCTAGAAGGCTTCCCTCCAACACAGAAAGGCTTGGGGGGCTCAGAAGCTTACAAAGAGTCCTGGAATACAGCAAATCTGTACCTGGACTAGACTAGTTACAGGAAAGGCGGGGAACAAGTACAAAAATAAGCTTTTAAGCCAGCAAGTTGAAAGAGATGGAAAACTGCCCAAACTGCCAAATAAACTACAATTTCAGGGCGAAAACTCACTCATCCCATGGAGGATAGGCTACCTAGTGCTTACCACTCCCACTGATAAGCTAGAAGGCTTTCCTCCAACACAGAAAGGCCTGGGGGCTCGGAAGCTTACTAACGATCCTGGATACAGCAACTCTGTAACCAGACTAGGCTAGTTATAGGAAAGGCGGGTAACAGGCACAAGTGCGGCTTTCAAACCAGAAAGTTGAAAGAGATGGAAAAAACTGGTCAAACAGCCAATAGCTACAATTTCTGGGCCAGGGACCACTCCTCTTGTGGTAGATAGCCTACCTAATGCTTACCACTCCGAGTGATAAGCTAGAAGGCTTCCCTCCAACACGGAAAGGCTTAAGGGGCTCAGAAGCTTACAAAGAGTCCTGGATACAGCAAATCTGTACCTGGACTAGACTAGTAACAGGAAAGGCAGGAAACAAGTGCAAACATGGGCTTTTAAAGCAGAAGGGTGAAAGAGATGGAAAAGCTTCCCAAACGGCCAATAAACTATAATTTCTGGGCCAGAAACCACTCTTCCTGTGGTAGATAGGTTACCTAGTGCTTACCACTCCTACTGATAAGCTAGAAGGCTTCTCTCCAACACAGAAGGGGTTGGGGGGCTCAAAAGCTTACAAACAGTCTTGGATATAGCAAATCTGTACCTGGATTACACTAGTTATAGGAAAGGTGGGGACCAAATGCAAAACAGGCTTTTAATCAGAAAGTAGAAAGAGATGGAAAAACTGCTCAACCGGCCGATGAACTACAATTTCAGGGCCAAAACCCACTCTTCCCATGGTAGATAAGCTACCTAGGGCTTACCACTCTCACTGATAAGCTAGAAGGTTTCCCTCCAACACAGAAAGGCTTGGGGGGGCTCAGAAGCTTACCAACAGTCCTGGATACAGCAAGTCTGTATCTGGACTTGACTAGTTACAGGAAAGGCAGGAAACAAGCTTATAATTTTTTTTTGTTACAGAAAAGCAGCTAAAACAGCAGTAAATACAATTCAAATTGTAGTGCAGGCCAGCATACCCAAGCATGTAGCAACACTACGGCAAATACAGTTCAAATAAATGCAATTAAATTAAAAAATGACTAAAAAAACAAGTGCAGAAGGCAATAAATTAGAAGGCTACTAACAAGCAGTAATAAGTGCAGAGTAAGAGCGACTGAACAGTTAGCATGCAGAAGAGCAACTTAGACAGTTACAGTAAGAGCAGATGAATAAGACACACACACATATATATATATATATATATATATATATATATATATATATATATATATATATATATATATTTTTTTTTTTTTTTTAAGGAAGGAACAGAGCAGGATTAAGAAGCTACAGGGGTTGTCCTTCCCAAATGCTCTTTTTGTACACAGTAGGAGTGCCTGAAATCAGAATATGATCTCACTGCACTCAGTTGAGTGAGGAAATGAGATGGGCCCAGAAGGAGTATCCAAATACAAATCTACAAGAGGGGCGGTCAATTTCAAAGCCACCAACATTAATACCAAAACAAGAACAGGTAGGTTGGGTGAGGAACTAACCGTAGAGAGAGCCACAACTATCTGTAGAGAGAGAGCCACAACTAACTGTAGAGAGACAGCCACAACTTCAGTTGATTTAATATTCAGTGGAAAACATAAATAAATAAATTACATACAGTACTATATGCAAAAGAGCAGTTAAAAGTGTACTTAAATTCACTTATACGTCCAGCTGATTTCAGGTAGATGTTAGCCGGCCAAAGCTCTGATATTAAGCAGAGATAACTCAAAATGTACCACTTATATAAGGCAAGACAGGATGTCAGTGATGAGCTGAAACTACCCCCACTGCTATCAATGGCTACACAGAAATTCTAAAAAGTACTCTGTAGAGAGACAGCCACAACTTCAGTTGAGTTAATATTCAGTGAAAAACACAAATAAATAAATTAAATACAGTACTATATGCAAAAGAGCAAATAAAAGTGTACTTAAATTCACTTATACATCCAGCTGATTTCAGGTAGATGTTAGCCGGCCAAAGCTCTATACGTACATATACATAGCCATCTATGTATGTAGATATGTATATGTGTATATATCTATATAGATATATGGATAAGTATATATACATATATGTTCACCATATGTCCTGAACATGGAGTGGAGCCCTACCTCAGCCCCAATAGTACCAACCTCTTAGTGCAAGGTGATGCCAGGTATGTATTGCAGGTATATATGTAGACTATTGCTACTGTGATAGGGGTTGTCTTCACAGACATGTTGTGTGTAGGAGGTCACATCTGTTTTTAACATGTGCGCCATTGGCCACAGACAGGCATCCTAAGGACGTCAAAGTACAGTACCACTGATAGCACAGTAATGATCCTGTGGACTATTGCAGAGATATGACTAATAAATGTGGACAGCCTGACACATTCTGGTCAGTCCAGAGGTATACACAGAACCCCTTAGTGCAAGGCATGTGGACCGAGCCTGACAGTGTGGATGTTAACAGCCATGTAGATGGGTATATCATGTAAACACTGGTATACATTTGCCACCATAGGTTAGGCATTCACACACCCCTGTCTGTCCTGACACATACTAACCGCTGGTACAGAGGTGCCATGGCCACATACTACCCACTAGTTAGTGACATACATCTGTACAGCATCCCACTGCTTTGTCCGACATACATGAATGTTATGGTGGCCTGGCAGCAGTACATCTGGCAAGTATCTGGACATAACATCACACTGGGTAAGTACACTAAGCTGCTAGGCATGTAACAAAGCACTGTGTAGGCTACAGGCAGACTGCCACAACACTGGCCTGCATTTCTTATGGGAGAATACACATGTACATGCATATATAGCAGGCTCTACAGGCATGTCACAGCACAGAGTAACAGACACCTGTGCGAAAGTGCATAACCACAACCAATGTGAACACAACCACAGCCACATATGGTAGGTAGTGTAATACTACAATATATCACTATCTGATCAACACCATCCTCATATGTGCCACTCACACACTAACCCTACATATACTGGGCCACTACATAGTGTGGTCCGATGCCTGTCTGTGGTATGGGACATGTGTGTTTGGCCCTACAAACATGTAAGCTGATAGGGTAACATACAGTGGAGCAGCATGTAACATCAGATAGAATAGGACCAAGAACAATGACATCTACCACAGTCTGTATACAGGCCAGGGTACATATTCACAATACACACACTCTGTCAACAGTCACCATAAGTACACAGACCTCAGTACTGTACACACAATCACAGAATTCCCAGGCTATGTCCTCAAAGATAACCCCTGCTATACATAACATGTGTCGCAGTTTGATATCTCACTGGCTTGTTATCAGATATCATGTCACTAAATTATGTTGTACAGAACATATGCACCTCTTACCGCATGACATATATACACAGGTTGATAGAGTTGTGGCTGGAGGCACAAACACAGGGCTAATATTGACATGTTGCTGTGATAACCTCATATATTTACTGTTCTAACAGGGTTTGTTGTGACATATGTCCTATGAGGGATATGAAGTCAGTAACTCTCATGTCTGTCTCCATGTACTAAATAACAATTTCCAACAGGGAAAGAAGAAATACCGCTAATGCACAGAGCTGGAACCAAAACCTTTATTGCAGTTCTGAAGAAGTCCTATTTGTAACAGGACGAAACCTAGGTTAACTTGTCTATTATTTCATCATGCTACAATAAAGGTTTGGTTCTAACTCTGTGCATCAGCTGTATTTCTCCTTTTCTTGTCACCATGTACTGTCTGCAATCCTCACACTATGCTTCTGCAGTTCACAGTTAGGTGCTATGTGAGTAACACAACAAACAAAAGGCACCACACACTGCCCAGTCTGCAGATGACCCTACAGATGGGGGTTTACTCAGGAAGATAGCACTGTCATGACAGGTAGTAAAACATGCAGACCAGCCATATCCACACACACCCTGTTAAACCAACATTACTCCAAATGCAGAATAACGACACTTAAATTCTATAGTCATGCCAGGCACAGCCCTCTCCTGTGTTTTGGCCTGTTTCCACAGTGTATGTTGTTAGATGTAAATCTCTAATCCATCTGTGATGCTGTTTGCCAAACAACAGATCTAGGTCCTGCTCATAGTAAATGAAAATGCCCAATACCAATATGATGTTCCTAGATATTGGAGTGTGTTTCCATGCAATTGGCTATGGGAAAGTTACCACAGCTGTTCCACATGCAATCAGCTGGAGGAGGGCTGCAATTCATGCAGAGGCCATCAGCTGATCATGAGCATTACTTAGAAAATATATGCTGCTTAAGCAAAGCAGGTGTACTTCTCCACATCCACAACAGAGGGAGTGAGAGGCAGACAGAGGCAAAGATAGGTCAGGATGGGGTGGGAGACTAAAACTTAAGCATGTTTGTGTCACACACCTACCAGTACAGGGTATCAACTCCCTGACTGACTGTGTATTGCTATCACATGTCTATGCAGTTATTGGATGCACTACATAGCCTACATGTTGAGGAGCTCTCCAAATGTATATGTGATGGTGAGTGACATCTGCAACAATGATATGGTAGCAATACGGTAGGTATAGTATATGTGCCTGTCCGCATGAACAGGTATCAGCATCAACACAGCCACAATCTCTCAGAGACCCACACACATTGACACACTGGCAGGGTCAGGAATGCACCTCCTCACTAGTTAGTTTGCCATAATACATTCAGGGGTGGCTCGTGCCATCGGACTGCCGGACTGCAGCCCCCTCAGCAAGAAAAGGAAAAAAGAAAATACTTTTTTATTTTTGCTGTCTTTCATCTCTATCAGCAGGCTGCTTTACGCCGACTGACGAGCATGCGCACTGTCGAATTCCGTGTTGCGGTGGTTTTAAAAAAAGTAGGGTTTTTTTCTCTTTCTAGTTAGAACTGCAGTCCGGAGAGCCAATTAAGGCATCAGGGTGATGCCCAGCAGTCTATGTGGTTTGGAACCGCATAGAATTGGAAGGGGCTTGGACTGCCACGTCCGCAGGCACGTACATGACGTGGATGGGCTAAATGGCTGCTGATTGGTTGTCGCTCTCTTCCCAGGTTTTATGTGCTGGGAAAAGAGTGAGAAGCAAACAGTTGCAGCCAGTTTTGGTTGTGGACTTGAGGACTTGACTAAGTTGTGGTGGATTTTTTTATTGCTTGGTGTTGGCGGCCTACTTCGTTCGTTGGCTGAGTTTCTTTTCTTCTTTCTTGGTGGTATGTATATTGTCAGTTATATCATGTATAACTGAAATGATTGTTTGGTTGTTTGTTTACTTGTTAACTGGATAACTGGGCTAGTCCAAACATACTTTTCTGCCATGACCTAGAAGAGACAGTACATAAAAAAAAAAATACAAGTGTTTCATAACTGGTAAACTACACAATCACACACATATTTCAGATATACACAGTGTAATAACATATTTACATTTTCAGTTGGCATAGAAGTAGTCATTAATATATTTAGAAAACAAATTCAAATCAGGCTTGTGTTGGCATTCATAGGTTCATAGGTAGGTACTAGGCTATTGGCCCTAGGGCCTTTATAAGCCTAGCCAAAGGTACCCTGGCTTTCGCCACCCAAGAAAATTATTTTCCTGTGCCACTGTCGAGCAGAGCCACATAAGGGATCCCCGGGGTGAATTTCCTATCTCCCATCCAATCATCAAGATTTTTCTTGAAGAGTGCTAATGAGGTGCTTTGTTTGATATAGATAGCTGGTTTGTTCCAGAGTATGGGAAGTCTCTGGGACAGGAATCTATCCCTCCAGCATGTTCTGTTTATTGTGGTGACGAGGTTTAGGTCCCTAGAGCATGTAGCTTGTAGGGATTGGGATTTCATTAAGTGGAGCATGTCTAAAAGCTCTGGGTTTGACATAGCTTTGTGTGTTAGGCAGAGATCGCCTCTGAGTAGGTGATATGCAATGGAGTAAAGCTGCAGTTTTTTGAGACGGTCTGCATAGGGCATCTCTTTGAGGCCAGTAATCCTCTTTGTGAGGTATTTCTGTGGCCTTTCCAGTTGTTGTAGATGTCTTGTGAGGTACATACCAAAAGGGGCATTGTACTCTATATAATGGGTCTAATGAGTGACGAGTAGAGGGGAACAATGACCTCTTTTTTCCTGGATGAGAAACCTTTTGTGATGAGGTGTGCCACATAGAAGGATTTCCTGACTACTGTGGCGATGTGGTTATCAAAAGAGAGACTACTGTCCACCTGTGTCCCAAGGTCTCTTATCACACTTTCGGTGTTAAGTAAACTACCACCTATGTGGTAGTTCATGGGTACTGAGTTTTTACCAAAAGGAATGACAATGCACTTTTTGGCAGTGAGCTTGAGGCCATGGCTTTGACACCAGGCATCTGTCTCACCAAGGCCCTTTTGTAGGATGTCCACATCTTTTGCAGTTTTGATTATGGCTCCTAGTTTGCAGTCATCTGAAAACTTCATTAGCCAAAGACCTTCTGTGTTGGTCTGTACTTCAGAGAAGTAGATACCAAACAGGAGAGGACCCAGGACTGAACCTTGTGGTACTCCACTTGTCACTGGTCTGAAGCTGGATTTGGAGTCTGCTACTTTCACAGTGTGGGTTCTGTCAGTGAGCCAGTTGGCTACCCATCTTATGACATAGGGATTTATACCTAGTTTAGTGAGTTTATCTATAATTCCAGAGTGGGGGATGGTGTCAAAAGCCTTGGCGAGATCTAGATAAGCTGTGTGAATCACCTTACCCTCATCTACAGCTTTGGTGACTGCTTAAAAGAAGTCTATCAGGTTTAGGAGACATGATCTGCCTTTTACAAACCCGAACTGGGTGGGGTCCTGAGTTTGGAGATTACCAATGTCATTGTTTATAAGTTCCATGATGATACGCTCCATAGCCTTGCAGACCAGGCTCGTTAAGCTAATGGGGCGGTAGTTTCCAGGGTCTGTGGTGGCTCCCCGTTTGTGGAGTGGGATAACTGTTGCTGTGTGCCATTCAGTGGGCACATAGCCTGAGGTGAGGCTATGATTGAACATGGCACTTAGGTGGGGTGCCAGTTCGTTCTGTAGTTCATGTAGAACACAGCCTGGGATGTCGTCAGGTCCCATGGATGCTGTGTTCTTGGCTTTGGATAGTGTGTTTTTTACCTGTGCAGCTGTGATTACAGGAACTTTGCATTCTTCTGGTATAGAGATGGGCCCTTTAGGGGATGACAGAGGGGTAAAGTTAGCACTGAACCTATCTGCCAGGATGTTGGCAATATCCGTTGGTTCTGTATATTTAGTGCCATTGTGCTGTAACTCAGAGCAGATCTGAGTGTTGCCATTGAGATTCTTGACATAGCTATAGAATGCTTTGTGGTTGTCTTTAGAGTCAGTGACAATTTTGTTTTCATAACTAGCTTTGTAGGATTTTTTGAGGGATCTCAGCTTCTTACTGAAGCTGACCAGGGAGTTTCTCCAATCATGGGATTTTACTCTTTTTTGCAACAGTTTCTTTCTTCTGTTGTAGAGTTTGTTTATGGCAAGGGACCACCAGTTTGGCTTCCTTTTTTTGGAGGATAGCATCTTGGTTCTGTTAGGGATTGCACGATCCATGCACTCATGTAAGTGCTTATAAAGTGCATTTGTGTAGGATCCAGCAGTCATACCTCTATTGTCCGTCAGCATGGGTGTCGTGAAGTTTGCCACTTCTGTCTTAAGAAGCGTGAAGTTGGCTTTGGAGACATTTTTACTGTGGTTTCCCTAATGGGGGTGGGGAGGGATGTGGATGTCTAGGGTGATTAGCTTATGGTCGGATCTGACCAACGAGGAATTGACCTCTGGTGTGGAGCACTGGTTGCCCATGTTGGTAATAACCAGGTCTAGGATATTGCTGCCCCTGGTGTGGGTGTGGATAAGTTGATCCATGGCATTGGAATTTATGAATTCCAGAAAACGTTGAGCACAAGAGTTGGTACATGAGTAGTTTTCCCAGTTAATGGTAGGGTAGTTGAAATCACCCACTATTATGGTGTTAGGTTGTACCCTAATATTTTCCAGTGTATTAAGAAATGAGGAGTGGGAATCCTGGGACATGGTGAGAGATCTGTAGCAAGCTACAATTTGGATTGCGGTCTTGCCCAGAGTTAGTTGCACTTGGATAATCTCGGATGCATAATGTTGAGCAAATAGCCTGGAGGTGTGGATATCATTAATGAATATGGACACGCCTCCACCTTTAGTGTTTCGGTCAGGTTAGGTGGTCGAAAGGTGTGGTATGAATTATAGACTGGTAATGCAGAGGTACTCTCTGGAGCCTTGAACCAGGTCTCTGTCACTGCACAGATGTCAATGTTCTCCATTTTAAGGAGTGCCTCGAGAGTGCATTTTGAGGTTTAGACTTCTAGCACTGAGTAGCAATACCCTCAGATTCATCTTGCCTGTACCTGTTAGGGTGGTGAATTTGTCATTTGAACCTTGCCTAAAAAGGCACTATAGGGGTGGCTAGAGCCTTAGCCAGTATCCGGAATCCCAGGGGCGACAGGTGCAGACCATCTCTGGCAAAGCATTGTGGCTTGTCGATCATGCCATCCAAGGCAGACAGATACTGGATCCCCTTAGAATGACACCAGAAGCTTAGCCAATTGTTGAAGTCAATCATTTTGTCCTTGTACTGTGGTATCATTCTGGGTGATGGCAAGATGCTACTCAGGGCTAGGGTCATACCTGCCTGGGCTACAAGATCAGACAGCTCCTCCATGTCCCTTTTCATGTAGTCCAAGGAGGTACGTCTCAGGTCATTCACACCAACATGGACAATGACAAAGTCATATTTGTACTTGTTGTGGAGTGACCTGAGTGCATGCGTTATGTGGCAGATCCTGGCACCCGACAGGCAAATGACAGTAACTTTCTCCTTGTTTAGCCTGGTGAGTGGAACATCAGTGTGCCTGACTATAGAGTCACCTATGACTAGAGTGTTGGGTACGTTGTTATGCCTTATGGGCTGTGGTTGAGTGGCACACTGAGTTTGTGGGCTGTGTGTCATTTAGGTTGTGTTGGGGGGTGGAGGTTGCTTGTGTTTCTGCTTTGGAGGTCCCTGTTGCTTGGGCAGGTTTTTACTGAGAGCCTCCACGAATGTAGGTGTGTGTTTTGTGTTTCTATGTGTGTGTTTTGGTGGTGTAGGTTTTGAGGGACTATGTGCTGAATGTGGTGTGATGCAAGTGTTTACCTTTTCCTCTTGACTGTCTAGTCCAGTCTTGGGTGAGGAGAGTTTTGCTTCCAGTTTGGCTATATAAGTGCATCTCTCACATGTTGTATTGTTGGGTGGTAGGAGGAGAGGGTTGTCTGTGTACATGAGGCAATTACTGCATTGCCCCAAGATGCCCAGATTCATCATGTAGACAGGAGAAAACACCGGGGGCTGCCCCTTAGACATGCCTGGATAGGTGCTTATTTGTTAAGTACTAGAAACTGTTTTCCTCTAGACAGTGAGGAAAGTTGAGTGCTGTAGTAATTTGTAGCTTATTTAGTGCTTACAATAAGTTCTGAACAAGTGCTGAAACAAAAAAACTGGCTAGTTCTAAGAAACAAAATTAAGCTAGAAGGCTTCCCTCCAACACAGAAAGGCTTGGGGCCTAGAAGCCTACAAATAGTACTGGACACAGCAAATCTATATCCAGGCTAGACTACCCACAGGAAAGGCAGGAAACAAGCTTAGAAAAAGTTTTTTTTTTTATAATGCATCAGCCATTGTCTCTGAAGCATTTGCAACTGACTTGATCTTTGAAGTACTCACATAATGTCTTTTTAAATTCCTGAAAATAATTGTTTGACTTCATTTCAAGTGGGAGCTTGTTCCATGATGCTGCACCTATTTTGAAGAATGGTCTTTCCTCCATTACAGTCTTAAAAGGAGGTCTGTTTAGCATGTTGGTGCTGTCTTGTGTGTTTGTTAGGGTATATCCTAATGCTCTGTGTAGCAGTTTTCTTTCCAAAGAGGAACAATTGTCTTGTTTTGATATCTTGAATATCAGGGTTACTCTTCCATTTGTAGGTAGCCATCCTCATTTTTGTAGAATGCTACACTGATTGCTGTATGTGTCAACTAGTAATGCAGATCTACATACTTTATTTACTGTAGTCTGTAGATTTTTGTGGACTATCAGCAGATTTAAATATATGAAGAGGGAATCGATATTCCAGTTTATGTCAAATATACTATTGGCTATGGTTGTCCACGCTGTGGGAGAGTGTTAGTTTAGCTGTCATAAATTTTGCTTTCAGATAGTTAACAGCATTTATGATATCATTCATATATAGACTATTTGCGGAATTCATGAAGTACCACAGTGTATACAGAGTGTATATCTCGTGGCAACCATTTCTGTTTCAGAGAAAGCCCTACCATGGTCCTGCAATATGAATATGTGCAACACTGTCTCTGGAGCCATGATGCTTACTAATGAGGTAGTCTAGAGGAGAGACTCATGCTAACAAGCCATGTGCTCTCCTCTCAGAACGGCCTCCAGTAAGGCATTCTTGCAGCCAAGTGATTCAGAAAATCACTTGCCTGCATAGATTAACATGGCCACTCCTGGTTGCCCATGGTAATGAACACTGCCAAAAGGCCATGTTTGTCCATCTCTGTAGGAGAAAGTGTTGGAGAGTCAGAGTTTGTGTGTGTGTGTGTGTGTGTGTGTGTGTGTGTGTGTGTGTGTGTGTGTGTGTGTGTGTGTGTGTGTGTGTGTGTGTGTGTGTGTGCGTGCCCCCCAGGTGCTATATACTGGTGGCTAGAACAAGCTCATGGTGGTGTGGTAGGGAATACCTCAGGCTTGAACCCTGTATGCAGGTGCTAAGGACCTGAATTCCCTACTCACCACCATTTGTAAAAAAATTGCAGATTTTTGCCTCGTATTTGATCTGATCTGTTCCTCATAATATCTGTGGCTTCTAAAATGTTGCAATGCTTGATATTTGATGGTGCAGTGGTAGCATTGTTGCCTCACAGCTGCAGGTTCTCAGGTTTGATTCTTGGCTGGGGTGCATTCTGTGTGGGGTTTGCATCTTCTCCCTGTGTTTGTGCGGGTTTGCTTTTGTGTCCTTCCATGTTACAAAGACATGTCTGCATTATTTCTTCCTGATCTTCTGCTGAAAATTGTTTTTGTTCCATCAGAAGTAAAATTGACAGGCATTTGAATTTCAGACTTCATATTCTTCAGAAAATACATAGTAACACAACCTTTTATTCTAACACAACCTTTTATTCTAGCAATTGTCTAAGTTTATAAGATGAATATTTGAAATTTGTCCTTATTTTTGGGACTGTATTACCCCATTATTGACTTTGTCCAGGTTTTTTGTGCTAAGGTTGACAGCTATGGCAAGAACTGAATTCACTGAATATGTTTGAGGGCTGTATTCCCTCATTACTGGGTTTGTCCAGGTGTTTTGTGCTAAGAGGTTGACAGCTATGGTGAGAACTGAATTCATTAAATGATAGCCATTTAAGTTTCAGTCTTCCGCTCTTTCACAAAGCAGCTGATTTGGCGTAGTGGTATGTTGCTTTGACTGTTTTGCACAGGGACCTTGGCAGTAAAATGTATGGTGGTAACACAGCATTTTTCTTTCACAAAGCAGGTGATTTGCATAGTGGTATGTTGCTCTGACTGTTTTGCACAGGGACATTGGTAGTAAAATGTATAGTGGTAACAGCATTTTTCTTTCACAAAGCAGCTGATTTGGCATAGTGGTATGTTGCTCTGACTCTTTTGCCCAGGGACCTTGGCAGTAAAATTTATGGTGGTAACACAGCATTTTATTCTAGCAACTTTCCAAGATTATATAAGCAATGTTTAATGTGTCCCTGGTTTTTTGACTTTTGCCCCCCCCCCAATAAATTTGGCTTTTTCCAGATTTCTTGTGCTGCGAAGTTGAGATGCAGTTGAGTATTGAGTAGATTTTACAAGGAGCTGAGAGCTGCAGGGGAAGAGAAATTTAGTGCTGCTTATGCTAAGTCAGCTTGCATTGTTAATAGCACAGCAGGTTGTGTACTTGCTTTTGATGCAGAAGGTTGTTGGTTCTACTCCCACAAGGGGTGAATGCTGCCATTCTGAAAAAAATAAGATACTAACTATGAGCCTGTTATCAGTTTGCCATCCATTTCCTATTGCAATATTACTAGCTTATCATTTTTAATGTAATATAGGCAATTTATTTCTCAGGGGCATCAGACACTTTATTTTTCGATGAAACCATGAAATATAAAGGTGTTTGCTAGCAGCAACCTCTTCATTAGTTACAGATTTATTTAATGTGGAATTATTTAGATGACTTTTTTACTTCTTCAGAGATTGTGCATATTTACTGATAATGGTGGACTGTAGAATTGTGCATATTTACTGATAATGGTGGACTGTAGAATTGTGCATATTTACTGAAAATGGTGGACTGTAGACGTTTGAGTAGACTTTTATGATGTAAATGTTCTGAACTGGGCAGTTTTGTCATTATGGGTGCATGCATTTTGTTTCATTGTTTACTGGAAAGATGTTCTGAATTGGGCAGTTTTGTCATTATTGGTGCATGCGTTTTGTTTCATAGTTTACTGGAAAAATGTTCAAAACAATAGGAAGGTGTATCAAAGAGCACATGTATGTTTCATATGCAAGGGGCCTATGATTTGAAAACAGCCCAGAATTAATCTTTATCTGCCACTGGTAAAATGTATTTTCTTTGAATGTGGGTTTCAATGCTGTTTCAATTAATGTGAGTTTCAAGGGCAGAGAAGTTTTAATGCTAAGTTTGTTTAGCAGATGTCTTAGTGTTTGTGCTGTAAAATGCAAAATAAACTTTCAAATGAAGTCCAAATCATCATAGAAGTAAATCAGTATGCAGATTAGTGTTTATGGTAAATGGAGTGAAATAGCCAAGTTATGGATCATTGGAATGGCTGCAGGGGGAGGCTCCATTTGACCATGATTTTGTGAGGGGGAAGGGCGGCAAACTTAAAGACAGCCCCATCTGAACTATACCTCCCAACTGTCCAGATTTTCAAAGAATGAATAGATTTTTGCTTCTTATTTTTGGTTTGTTCCTCATAAAATTTGTGGTTTTCTGGCAAATCATTTAGAAATTAAGTCACTAAATAATGACACACTGAGTTTCAGACTTCATAACCTTCAGAAAAATGCATGCTAAAGTAAGACCTGTTGTTCTATCAACTGTCTCAGTTTATACAAGAGCAATTTTTAGTACTGTTTATATGTTCCCCTAATATATTTGGCCTTGTCCAGATTTATTGCATTAACAGGTTCAGAGGTACATGCAAATAAATTGCTTTACAGAATTAGGCATAGCCAAACCTCTCAACTGTCCCTGATTTTGGCTCAAAATGTTGCTCTTCCCCCTAATAATCCCTCCGCAAAATAGCAATTTTGGAAGAAAACATGGAGGGTTTACAATTAAGAAATAACTGTAATAATCAGAGTTATAGATTACTTTTATTTCAGAAATGCATGTAGATTCTTTTTGTCAGCTGCTCAAGTTAGCAGTACTAATATTAGTGTCCCTTCTTTGACAGGTTCCCAGCTGTATTGTGTGGCTATTTAATATTTTTACATCACATTTTTGGTCCATTTTTCATAAAATTGTGTTTTTTTGGCAAATTAGTGACAAATCATTAAAGACTGAAGTTAGAAAATAATGACAGACATTTGAGTTTCAGATTTCATACCATTCAGAAAATTCATACTAATGCAAGACCTATTCTATTATCTTTCTAAGTTTAAAAGAGCAATATTTAAAAATTGTCCTTATTTTTGGGCCTTTGTCCCACTTCTTTGTATGGCTTTGTCCAGATTTCTTGCTCTGAGGTTGAGAGGTATGACAAATGTGTCAGGGCCATCACAGTCAACCAGAGACATTTCAAATTGTGACATACTTGTTGCACCCCACTCCCCCATGTAGTGACTCTGGATGTGTCAAAGCAAGGCAAGGACTAGTTATGCAGTGTGAATGTGCAGAGTATCCCCCCATCCAAGGTAGACACAAGTACTAGAGTGGCTTTTCATCTGTTCTTGATTTTTGCAGAATGGTCTGGTTTCTGTCATATTTTTTGTACTGTTGATTTATGCTTATTACTCAAAGTGCCTGTTGCTCTGTGTTTAAGTAGCAATACTTTAATGACCATCAGGTAAGCTTGGCTGAGATCGTAAGATGCAAGTAAGCTTTAATAAGCATACTGTTAAAGAATTGCCAACATTGAAAGCCTTTCTGTTGTTGCCATGTAGAGAATACTTAACTAGATAATGTATAAGCCTTGGGTATTGAAATGCATATGACAGTATTTGTAATAAAAGACAGGATTGCATTATTTTAAGAAGCTCATTACACTTGGAGACTTCCAGTCATCTCTGCAGGCTTTACCCATAAACTAAACAGAATGCCAATCATATGGTCCATAACCTGTACAGTAATCCTTTTAAGCAATGTATCTTGAGCTTATTTCTTGTTTGCTTTTCATTTTTTACTTTGATCATGTTTTCCCCATGAAACAAGTAGATAGTTGTCAGGCAGCAGGTCTTTTTTGGATAAGAAACATTTTTACAAGTGGGGGCATCAGAAATTTCTACTTTCAGCATGTTACTTGGTACTTTAATAAAGCTGAATATAAATTATAATTAGAACTACAGTGCAAGAAGTGGTTTGAGTTGAGTGCGGCTTGTTTTTCTTATACTTGATTTTGACTGGCATTCCATTAATGTATTTAAAAAATAATTTATTTTTTCATGCCTCACAACCTTTTTGTTTCCATCTAGATATTAAGTAAGCTGTCATGCAGCCAATGCATTGAAATATTTTTATTCTTCTACACTTCATTTTGTCTTGATTGGACTCTCATAATGACGGTTTGGCATGCAGGGTAGTGTATTTAGTTAGTTTTTGTGGTTTTGAGCATAGCCCCTCCCCTTTCTAGTTGGCTATGCCCCTTCCCATGGACCCCACCCATTCAGCTGTCTCCTGCAGCCCCCCTTTGATTTGAAGTCACCAGCCACCACTGAATACAGTACTGTGCAGGTATCACATGCACCACAGGGGTTATCCAGAGGTTATATGGGCAAAGGGTATGTGGTGGTGTCTGACATCAGACAGCATGCTTCAGTATGCCAATGGGGGTTGTAGTGAGTGCAAATGCGGCCAGAAACATCATACGCCACACACACAGACACAGGGTGCCAGTGCTGACATGCATGGGTGCATTGCTTCTCAGGTGTGTAGTGGTTGACTGTACCAGAAGGCTATACAAGGTTAGGTGATGGGTATACCTTGGCATCAGGACACATGACAATGGTCTGCAGTGTGGCTCAGGGGTGTAGTGTCTGGATTGGGCCACACAGGTGGGTATTCTATTCACCATCCAGTCACCTGGGTAACTATTGTGTGTGGCCATTGCTGTGCATTTCTTGCCATGTATGAGTTCTTTAGTCCATGATATGGATGGTGTCTGGGATGTGCACACATCCCACATGCATGTACAGTGACATATGGAACTGTACCTGGGTTGTCTAGCCCATGTTGTGTACACAGATTATCATCAGATGTGCCAGTCCTGGCCTCATGTGGTGGGAACAGGTAATGAACAGCAGGTTGACCCAGCACCTACATTTATAGCATGATACAGGTATTTCTTGGTGTCAGTGGCATCTGTCCATACAGGACATGTGTTTTAGGCAAGGTATGTCCTTTGTGGGTTACATCTGATGGCACCACAATGAGTCCAGTTGTTATACACTCATGGCTACCTCCCCACAGGATATGAATGACATATACAGACACACACACACCTGCCATGTCTGGGATTAGAACTCCTACCTAACTAGTTTATTGCACTACAGCACTACACAGTTATATGATGCACAATGGAGATTACTGTTGTACTTCTTCCCCAAAGGTGTATTTCACAGTGAATGACATCAACAGCCTTGCCAAAGTAGGGCATTATATCTGTAATAAGTGTGACTAGCCTAAAAAAGCATTGCTCCCTACACAGACATAGAAACACATACACAAACATCCACACTTACCATGTGTGGGTATAGAACCCCTACCAGAGTACTATACAAACTACAGCATTAAGCTGTTATAGGATGTGCCACAGAGATTACCAGGTTACACCTTTCCCAAAGGTGTAATTCACAGTGAATGACATCAGCAGTTTTGCCAAAGTAGGACATTTGAATTGTAGTGAGTGTGACTAGCCTAAAAAGCATTGCTCCCTACACACACACACACACACACACACACACACACACACACACACACACACACACACACGCCATGTCTGGGATTAGAACTCCTACCTAACTAGGTTATCACACTGCAGCCCTATGCAGTTATAGGATGTGACACAGAAATTACTGTTGTACTCTTTCCCCAAAAGTGTATTTCACAGTGAATGACATCAGCAGCCTTGTCCAAGTAGGGCAGTTGATCTGTAGTGAGTGTGACTAGCCTAAAAAGAATTGCTTCTTGCAAAGATATAGAAACTCACCCACAAACATCCACACTTGCCATGTGTGGGAATAGAACCCCTACCAGAGTACTACATCACACTACAGCATCACCCTGTTATAGGACATGTCACGGAGATTACTGGGCTACATCTTTCTCAAAGGTGTATTTCACAGTGAATGACATCAGTAGCTTTGCCTAAGTAGGGCATTTGATCTGTAGTGAGTGTGACTAGCCTAAAAGGGATTGCTCCCTATACAGACATAGAAACACACACACACATCCACACTTGCCATGTATGGGAATAGAACCCCTACCAGGGTACTATATCACACGACAGCATTATGCTGTTATATGATGCACCACAGAGATTACTGGACTACATCATTCCCAAAGGTGGAATTCACAGTGAATGGCATCAGCAGCCTTGCCAAAGTAAGACATTTGAATTGCAGTGAGTGTGACTAGCGTAAAAAGCATTGCTCCCTACACAGAGACACACACAGTTGTCATGTCTGAGATTAGAACTCCTACCTAACTAGTTTATAACACTACAGCAGTATGCAGTTATAGGATGCGCCATGGAGATTACTGGGAAGCAACTTTCCCAAAGGTGTATTTCACAGTGAATGACATTAGCAGCCTTGCCAAAGTAGGACATTTGAATTGTAGTGAGTGTGACTAGCGTAAAAAGCATTGCTCCCTACACAGAGACACACACCCAGTTGTCATGTCTGGGATTAGAAGTCCTACCTAACTAGTTTATAACACTACAGCAGTATGCAGTTATAGGATGAGCCACGGAGATTACTGGGAAGCAACTTTCCCAAAGGTGTATTTCACAGGGAATGACATCAGCAGCCTTGCCAAAGTAGGTCATTTGAATTGTAGTGAGTGTGACTAGTGTAAAAAGCATTGCTCCCTACACAGAGACACACAGTTGCCATGTCTGGGATTAGAACTCCTACCTAACTAGGTTATCACACTACACCATTACACAGTTATAGAACACACCATGGTGATTACTGGGCTACACCTTTCCCAAAGGTGTATTTTACAGTGAATGATATCAGCAACCTTGCCAAAGTAGGGCATATGAATTGTAGTGAGTGTGACTAGCCTAAAACGCATTTCTCCCTACACAGCTAGGGACACACACACACACACACACACACACACACACACACACACACACACACACACACACACACAAACACACGCCATGTCTGGGATTAGAACTCCTACCTAACTAGGTTATCACACTGCAGCCCTATGCAGTTATAGGATGTGCCATGGAGATTACTGTTGTACTCTTTCCCCAAAGGTGTATTTCACAGTGAATGACATCAGCAGCCTTGTCAAAGTAGGGCATTTGATCTGTAGTGAGTGTGACTAGCCTAAAAAGAATTGCTCCTTGCAAAGACAAAGGACCTCACCCACAAACATCTGCACTTGCCATGTGTGGGAATATAACCCCTATCTGAGTACTGCATCACACTACAGCATCACACTGTTATAGGACATGCCACGGAGATTATTGGGCTACATCTTTCTCAAATGTGTATTTCACAGTGAATGACATCAGTAGCCTTGCCAAAGTAGGGCATTTGATCTGTAGTGAGTGTGACTAGTCTAAAAGGGATTGCTCCCTACACAGACATAGAAACACACACACATCCACACTTGCCATGTGTGGGAATAGAACCCCAACCAGGGTACGATATCACACGACAGCGTTATGCTTTTATAGGATGCACCACAGAGATTACTGGACTACATCATTCCCAAAGGTGGAATTCACAGTGAATGGCATCAGCAGCCTTGCCAAAGTAAGACATTTGAATTGTAATGAGTGTGACTAGCGTAAAAAGCATTGCTCCCTACACAGAGACACACAGTTGCCATATATGGGATTAGAACTCCTACCTAACTAGGTTATCACACTAAACCATTACACAGTTATAGAACACACCATGGTGATTACTGGGCTACACCTTTCCCAAAGGTATATTTTACAGTGAATGACATCAGCAACCTTGCCAAAGTAGGGCATATGAGTTGTAGTGAGTGTGACTAGCCTAAAACACATTGCTCCCTACACAGCTAGACACACACACACACACACACACACACACACACACACACACACACACACACACACACACACACACACACAGTTGCCATGTCTGCGATTAAAACTCCTACCTAACTAGGTTATCACACTACAGCATTACACAGTTATATGATGCGCCACAGAGATTACTGGGCTACACTTTTCCCAAAGGTGTATTTCACAGTTAATGACATCACCAGCCTTGCCAGATTAGGGCATTTAAATTGTAGTGAGCATGACTAGCCTAAAAATCATTGGTCCCTACACAGAAAAAGACACACACACATAGTTGCCATGTCTGGGATTAGAACTCCTATTTAACTAGGTTATCACACTACAGCGTTATGTAGTTATAGGATGCATCACTGATATTACTGGGCTACACTTTCCCCAAAGGCATATTTCACAGTGAATGACATCAGCAGCCTTGCCAAAGTAGAACATCTGAATTGTAATGAGTGTGACTAGCCTAAAAAGCATTGCTCCCTACGCAGACAGAGACACACAAACACACACACACAGGTGTCATGTCTGAGATTAGAACTCCTACCTAACTAATTTATCACACTACAGCATTATGCAGCATTAGGATGTACCACAGAGATTACTTTGCTGCACCTTTCCCAAAG
The DNA here is from genome assembly GCF_019279795.1 of Protopterus annectens. Taxonomy (NCBI): domain Eukaryota; kingdom Metazoa; phylum Chordata; order Ceratodontiformes; family Protopteridae; genus Protopterus; species Protopterus annectens. The sequence goes on along the minus strand of NC_056725.1, from coordinate 929,849,595 downwards.
GTGTATTTCACAGTGAATGACATGAGGAGCCTTGCCAAAGTAGGGCATTTGATCTGTAGTGAGTGTGACTAGCCTAAAAAGCATTTCTCCCTACACAGACGGAGACTCACACACCAGTTGCCATGTCTGGGATTAGGACACCTACCTAACTAGGGTATCACACTACAGCATTATGCAGTTATAGGACATGCGACAGAGATTACTGGGCTGCACTCTTCCCAAAGGTGTATTTCACTGTGAATGACATCAGCAGCCTTGCCAACATAGGACATTTGAATTGTAGTGAGGGTGAATAGCATAAAAAGCATTGCTCCCTACACAGACAGAGACACACACACAGTTGCCATGTCTGGGATTAGAACTCCTACCTAACTTGTTAATCATACTACAGCATTACACAGTATTAGGACATGCCACAGAGATTACTGAGTGACTCCATTCCCAAAGGTGTATTTCAAAGTGGATGACATCAGCAGGCTTGTCATAGTAGGGCTATGGGGAGGGCAATGTGTGTGCATGGGCCATAACCCATTCATCTAGAGGTTGACATACCACATACAGGCACATGCAGTGTTATATTCCACAGGTACATGTATACAGCTGCTAGATGACTACTGCCTTGTGCAGTCATGTTGCACAGCTAGCACTTGCACCACATAGTCTGTAATGCTGATGGATACCAGTGGCTAATTTCTACAGTGAGTGACATTTACACATCATGTGGTTGTAGCCATTTGGCTGTGTGCTGGGTGGGGCAAGCCTCATGATGGATGGCTCTTTGTCACGGTCAGTCTCTTCCACACATCTATGTATGTCTACTTTTGGCTTATTATAGTGTGTTGTCCTTGGATATATGTCTGTATTCCTATCCACTGTGTGTGCAAAGCATAGCTGGTGCATACTGATGAGTGTATGCACTAACATCTGCAACAGTCAGATATGTCTGGTCCACTGTTGTTTACAGACATGGGCTTAAATATGTGAGCATGCCCAGTATGATCTTTCGGTATGTTGTTGTCTGACTTTGCCTTAATTTCTCTACGTGTGTGAGCATGCCCAGTATGCCCCTCTGTATTAAATGTGTGGATCCATTCCAGGTCATTTGTACTCCAGTGCAGACCTTTGTGTTTTACACCTACAGGTAGTAAACTGTTTCTGCAGGGTATTCGTAGATCATTTGGCAATACTGGGACAAACAGTGCAAGGGATATTGTGTACTGTAGGTGATTGTGTCTGTGCTGCTTCTGATACATGGACTGGTGTTAGCAGAGATATTCACAAATGTATACTGTTATATACCGTGATGTTTTATGTCCTCATGTGCTGTCAGGTGGACATTCCTGCTCACAGTGATGTCCTGGGAAAGAAAGGTGAATGCAGCTGTGTCTGGTATTGTGGGCAGATGCCTACATATTCATGATAAGTTATGCCATTCTGGAGAGAGAGCTGCAGACACTTGCTTCTGGGTCTGTGTATCGAGTTCAGCACCTTGGTACAGTGCTGGCAGATGATCCCATACTTGTATATCCATTGACATGACAGTATGGCCTTATCTTGCTGTGGCAATACCTCACAGTTGTACAGATTCACACAGGTTACCCAGAGGCAGGGGCCATGAGTCAGGACATTACCCCTATTGTGGTGTATGGGCAGGTTTGTAGCCATCCATTTATGTGTTTGCAGCCAGGGATAGTGTGTGCACACAGCTGTGTATCGGACCTTGCACATTCCAGGCTGCCCATGCTCCCACCCCCCCCTCTGTTATTCTATCCTCTGCCATACATTATGCATACAATCTCTGATACTATCCCTAAGGTTATCACCTCATCACAGCTGTGTTTTGGTGTTGGCCCACAGTTCATGCAGTGGGACATGGTGGACATGTTACTATGGTTTGTCCACATGGCCTTGCATATGGCTTATGTGGAGTGTGTTATGTTATGTGGGTGTCCATGACATAACATGCATTGGCTGTACATGTGAGACACAGGCCTGTAGGCCATTTGGTGGTGATGTGGGCCAGCTGTGGCAGGCCGTTGCATTCTGTCAGTCCTACAGTCCCAGACCGCCATAAAGTATATTCTCCTGAGGTGACTGGGTAGGTGTGCTAGGTGTTCACACCAATACTTTATATCAGTACTGATCAGGTGGTGTGGATGCTGGCAGGGTGCTACCTACAGCTAGGGACACAGCTGCATGGGACACCTTCACTGCATGCTGCATTCTGTCACTATTGACTTATACAGGTGGGGGTCATATTGTACCCATTCCCAACAGCAGGGATATGACCAGAGAGGTACCTGTGGGTGGTGCTTGGTTGAGCTGGGTGCATGTGTGCTACATATACTACTTACATCTGATGCACAGATATGCATGGGACATTCCAGTTATGGTGGCATGTGCAGATACAGCAGCTGTTTCCAATACATCAGTCCTACCACCTTTGTGATTCCAAGGGTGTGTCCATTTCACAGTTGCACATTATATACTGTATGTCTGCAGTACTTTCCCCTGTGTACTGCTTGTATATCCAGCCCAACAGCTATGCCATGTCAATCTTTCAGATGGTGACACATATTACTACCATACATTTACAATGGCTTACTGCTAGCATGTGTTATATTGGTGGGAATTGTCTTTGGAACTGCAGTTATGAGGACTTGGCCCTGTCATTGGCAGTAGTGGGCAATGGCCACCAGGTCATACCTCAACATACATACATACTGACCACTCTCACACAATATGAAACACACACCAACGTGACACACACATACCTGCATATTGTACAAATGCTACAATCTATCCTGCTACCTTGGCCACCTCTGGGCATCCGTGCTCCACTGGTATTATATCTACACATACATTTTACTACATTTCTAGATGGGATTGGAAGGGGGGGGCACACCTGACTGTTACTACATGCCTACATAGGATATGGGGGGGCACACCTGACTGTTACAACATGTGTACATCGGATTGGAGGGCTCACCAGACCATTACTACATTTCTATATAGAATTGGGGTGGCTCACTTGACTGTTATTACATGTCTACATAGGATTGGGGGGCACGCCTGTTTCTACATTGTTACACAGGATTGGGTGAGGGGGCACACCTGACTGTTACGACAGCTAGCATCCCGCTGCCTGAACTGATGTGGACTGTTTGTGTAGACGGGGGGGAGGGCTACTCATTGGCATCATTCAGTGGCCTTAGCACAGCCTTTGTTTGTGTTTGTCTACACCTGTCCTGGTGGCTGTGACTGTTGTTGGGTATGTGAACCTCCCTGACTGGCATGTGTGTGTCATATGGACACACATGTGACCCAGCACACTTCCTGCGGTGAGTTTTGGCAACATGCGTAGTACTGGCTACTGTGGTGACAGCCGTATTTGTTACAGATCTCATGCTGCCACTATAGGTCTCTACTATCTGCTGGCATCCTATTCAGCCACCTGATTCCCTTGCATCCCCACATCCATACCATAGATACAAGTAACTACACATACTACTCCAATCAGCAATCAGTAAGGGGAGTGACTTACCCTGTGGGTGTGCCAGTATTGAGGATGGTGCTGGGGGCTGCCTATGTCGGATGCCCATAGTACACTCCCTATACATGGTTGAGCACAGGTAGTGTCATGTTTGGCATCCATTTTACTGTATGTGTGAGTCAAAGAGAGGTGTCATTCCCTGGGTCCCTACTGTGTCAGTTTATGTGCTATGTGTTGCCTCTTTGCCAAGGCCATGGCATACTGGGCATGCCTTCATCTGCCTACTGGGACTGGCTCAGGTTGTTCCTCCTCTGAGTCACTCTGGGCCTTTGCAGGCCTTGGCATTGGTGTTGGGCTGTGTGGCCCTGCCCCGTGCTGTTTCTGCTGCAGCTGTTTCTGCAGGATCATATTGTGTAGCATGGCACAAGCGATAACATTTTGTGATTACAAAATGTAAAATGTAAAATGTGATTACATTTGGGTACATGTAGCTGGTGAGTACTGCAAGGCTCCACCGGATGTGTCCAGGCACCAGAACCGTGACTTGAGTATCCCAAACACACGCTCTATTATGATTTTGGGTTGTGCATGTGCCTCATTATGGAGTTCTTGTTCAGGTGTGTGTACATTTCTGATGGGTGTCATCAGCCATGGCTCCAGTGCATAACCGGCATCCCCCATTAGGTGACCGTAAGGGATGTCCCCAGTGGCAAATCTCTGGTACAGCTGCATCAGATGCCAGATGTGGGAATCATGATAGCTTCCAGGGCAGCCAGCACACACGTTCATTATAATGCCCTGGGCATCGCACATGACCTGGCAGTTGATGGAGGGGAAGCCCTTGCAGTTTATGTAGATCCTACTCCATTCACCAGGTGGTGCTTTGATGTATATGTGCATGCAGTCTATAGCACCCACCACTTCAAGGTATTCTGCTATTTGGTGGAAGAGACGCATTTGCTGGCCAACACCTCATGGGTATTGAGGAAATATACGTACTCACCGGCATGTGCTGACATGGCATCCAGGAACTGGTGTAATACTCTGGATGCTGATGCCTGTGAGATCCCCATAATATCCCCAGTTGGGCTTTGGGAAGTACCTGTGGCTAGTATTCCTAGGCCTACACATACCTTGGTATCCACTGGGATGGGTTCCCCTCTGTTAGTTCAGTCTGTCAGGCGTTGCCGGCACAGCTCAACAATTTGCTGTAGGAGGTCCCTGTCCACCCTATAGCGCTCCACTATCTTCAGCTCATGTAGCCCCTGGTTGGTTATCCTGGGTCTGTACATCCTTCTCCGTCTCCTCACTGTGGGTTGGTCGACAGCATTCTCATCCTGACCACCCTCAGTCTCTTCCACATGCTGATGTCTGATAGCTGTTGCAGCCCCTATCATTCTGTTGTCTTTGTTTGTTAAAATTTCCCCGCTTGTATACACTGGTGGTGTAGAGTATGTGGGAAAAACCAGAGGGAAAGGTGTTTGCATAGTTTATAGTAGTATTCTGGGCTGGGCTGGTCTGCTGCATGTGTAATTGGCTGATTCTGATACATTTCACCTGCTAGCTATGCTAGTTCTCCTAGATTACCTTCCTACTGCTGTTTTCCCTTCCCACTGCCTTCCTGTTTAAGCCCGGGGGCGAGCCACGCAAACGCAGTGTTCAAATGTGCACAGAACTGCTATTTCCTGGTTTACTTTTCCCCCCCCTTTAAAACCTGGTGCGCGGCATGCACACCCGCTTAGGCAATGCACAGTGTGCTAGGCAGCTTCAGGCACACCCCCTTGCTTAGCTCTGCTAAGCTAGGAGCAAACCCGAGCCACAGGGCTCCAATCCATTTACAGTATGCCTGCCACACCCCCCTATGATGTCAGCTAACTCCTAGGCTTGCACCAAGCTATTCCTGCTCTTACACTGTTGGGTGCTAACTAGCATGCAGGGGAAATCTGGGATTCAGTATCATTCCCCTCATTGCATAGGATTGCCTGCTGATGCATAGTTACATGTCCCACACTGAGCCTCCCCTCTTAGCAACCACTATTCACTTGTCATGTTGTCTTCTGCCTGCCATTGGGTATAATGGCAAAATTGTGATTTTGGTCAGAATGCTTATTTTATGCTTTTTTTCTTATTTTCCCACCTATCCCGTTTGCACGTCACTGCCCTACTCTTAAACAGCCGAGATTGGCTAAAAAAAATAAAAGTTTATTTTTTATTTTTGCAAATGTTTTCCATGCCACTGGCCTTATAGTTGGCCATTGGCATGCTTTCTACATGATATCCACCCTTTATTTGGAGGTGTCATGGCTCCATTTTGTAATTTGCAGAAATGTACTCTGTTACTGGCAGAGAACATTTCTGCAGATTACACTAGTCCTGCATGGCTGGTTTCCAGCTTCCTGGATTGCAAATTCACCTAATTTGCATGGAGTTCTCCTGCAAATGGGGTAATTTGCATACAGGGGCTGAGTCCGTGCAGGACTAGTGCAGGAATGTTCGTGCACGTCCCTGCAGGTTATTCCTGGATTGCACGGCAGACATATTGCCTGCTGGAGCTCCTGCACTAGTCCTGCATGTCATGTAGGGCTCGCAGAATCTGGGGGATTGTTTATTTTTTCGTGAGTGATATTTATCTACTGTTGTAATTTGTATTCTGTGGAGATTTTCTCTCTTGGCCTCTGCTGCAAATAAGATCTTGCCCATTTGGGATTTCCTAGTAAACATATGTCAATTAACTAACTAACTAACTAACTAACTAACTAACTAACTAACTAACTAACTAACTAACTAACTAACCAACTAACTGAACAACTTGACTTTTTCTGTTCTTACAAAAGCATGAATGCTGTACAATATTTCCATAAACAACTTGGGTCTGCAGCAATAAATGTATAAATACAATTACTGTCACATGCTAAAATATATATGCCAGTCTGCAGTGAACCAAGTAATAAATGAACCATATGACAAAAGAGAGAAATTACACAGTGCTTAGAAGTGTTCTTAAGAGCACACTGCAAGTAAAGACCTTAAGGATACTGCTAGGAAGCTGAGAGCTGAATATGAACTTAAAACCAATGGAACTGAAAAAAAAAAACTACATATATTTTTTTAATTACACTAGGAGGTTAAGAACCAATATGTAACAATGTTTGGAGATACTCAATTAACCTTCCTACCCTAGTCTACTCACAGTTATAGCTATTCCATAGATTCCACAGTCCCAATGATCCCCTGCAATTAATGCAGGACAATTCCTCTTAGCCCTCTAAAAAAGAACACCTCATCTATGGGACCAGAAAACATAGTAGGCTGCCTAATCAATAATATGAAACAGCATATTTGAAGCCTTATCTGAACCCCTACTAATCTTCTTTCATTATCGGTGTCAGTGGCACAAAAAGTGACACACTCACCTTTGGTGCTGCAAGGTCAGAAGGTTGTAGGCTCCATTCCTACACATGAATGTTTCATTCTATTAGCACCACTTTCCCCTGAATGTCATTTAAGTGGAAATGTTTCAGTGAAACCATTTTCAGGGATGATGGAAAATTCACCTTTTTCCTGTGCTGTCAGACCTTGGAGTAGGTATATTTAATTTTAAGAAATATGTGGGATAGAGGTTGGGAATGCAGGGTTCTTGTTCCACTGCAAAAAAAAAAAAAAAAAAGATGTTTTGAAGTTCACTGAATGTGATTTTAGCAAATATTTTTGCTCAAATGAGATTCAACAAAAGTGGTGTCAGTTTGTTGACATGAATCCTTCCCACACCAGGTACCTGGATTAACTTTCCAATACTGACAGTATAGTGCAACAAGGGGGGTGGGTAGGTGGGTGGTGCACTCCAGAGTATGCCATCCTTTGGGTGATACATTAAATCAAGGTCCAGTCTGCCTCATCTGGTGGTAGCTGTTGTGGATGGGAATGACTCAATGGCACATATTGAAAAAAAGAGTAGGAGAATGTGCCTTGGCCTGATTTCTCTTAGTCAGTATGAATACCACCTTGTTTCTCCCCTCCAAAGAAGACATTGGCTAAGTAGGATTACTTTGGTCAGTCAATAGTAAATATATAAATAAGTAAATAATAACTAAATAACATTTAACCTAAGCTTTTCTGATGGTCTTATTTTGAAGTCTGGAAAACATCCATTGTGATGCCATTACACAAGCGGTGGCCCAAACTGGACCTGATGACTGTAGACTCAGTTTCATCAGCCTCATATATAAAGCTATGGAACATATTAGCTTTGACCTCATTGCTATGGACATTAAAAATCTTTTAACCTGAGACCTTTAACAATTTGGCTTTCTCAAAAGGCAGTCCTGCCTCTTTAACCTTATTAATGTCTTCAAAAAGTCACTAAAGCAGTGGATAGCAATTATGCAGTGCTTACACTAAATCATCTCCTCTGCTAAGGCCTTTGGCACTATTTCTCTTTCAGGCATTGTTGACAGACTTGTATAAATCTGAATATAAATCGATATGCTGTACAATGGATAACTAACTGATTGTGTGACAGAATCCCTGTGTTAAGTCACAAGTCCCACTCCACCATCCTTCCAGTGGTTTGCAAGCTACCTATCCAACCACCAACAGTGCATCAAATGTCAAAATAAATTATTCCAATATCAAACCAACATAAATGGGGTACCACAAGGGTCCATACTTAGATCCTTACTCTTCAATGTTTTCACCAACAGCCTTCACATCTCAGCACCCCTTAGCACCATTATCCAATACGCAGATGACACTACCATAATTTCCTCTTCCAGTAACATACAACTCCAGCAACTCACCCAAGCCACCTTCACCTCAATAGAGACATGGCAGAGAGAAGCCCAGCTACATTTAAATCCTAAAAAAACAAAATTTTTTTTCTCAACAAAACCAGTCTCATCTGACTTTAAAATATTGTCACAGGATAACACAAAAATTGAAACAGTTTTGACAGCTAAGCTTTTAGGTGTAACCATAGATAACTAACATTTGAATACCACATCTGCAATAGCATTAAAAAAACAGACATCAAACTAAGAACATTCTACAGACAAAAAACTTTCTTGGATAGCTCCACCAGAAAAACCCTCGCCAACACCTATTTGCTTCCCTCACTGTTATATGCAGCCCCCTTATACACCAATTTACAATCTTGTCTTAAAACAAGTACCAGTCCTGCTACCATAAAATTGCTAAATTTGCCACAGGTTACCCCTCCCATTCCCAGCACTGCCTGGCTCTGAAAGAACTAAATTGGCTCAAATTCACAACACCTAATTCTAGTACAGCTGTCTTTTGCACATAAAATTATATATATACACCTGATAGCTGCTCAGCCCTGTGATCTGTCCTAAAACCGTACATACCTACCAGAGCCCTCCACTCTGAAAACAAACAACTCCTAACTATCTACATTCCAAACAAAAGAGCTGGACAGTACCTACAGTTTCATGCCACTGCCAAGCATTTGAACTCTCTGCCAACAGACATTATTACCACTGAGAGCTTTAACAACTTCACACACACCCTAAAAAAACATTTTCTATGTCATCAGACCTGCCCATGCTCTCTAACAGGTGAACTCCATCCACTCTCTAGGGGCTTTCTTTTCTATCCCTAAAACAGGAATTTCATCTATTAACCACTAGCATATCGGACTAACAGACTTTACATATTTCTACACCCTTAACTTTCCCATCCTTCTAAGCATCTACTTGCATCTAATGTTCTGATCCTCATTCTTTACCTTACTCCAACCTGATATATATATATATATATATATATATATATATAAAAAAGAGTTTTCACTCTACCACTTTAAGTTAGTACATGTTTTATCATTGTATCTACCTCTCTGTACGTATTTTAGATCCATATGGTTAGATCCAACCATAAACTAATCACCATGGAAATCCACATCTTACCACCCCCCTCCCCCTGCAAAGGTAACCATCATGAAAAACTTATCCAAAGCTGACTTTGGGCTCCTAAAAACAGAGATAGCTAACTTCACGGCACCCATGTCAATGGAAAATAGATGCATGACTGCCAAAACATACAACAATGGACTGTACAAACACGTATATAAATGCATGAAACTAGCCATACATAACAGAACCGATATGCTTTCCTCCAAAAAAAGGAAGCCAATCTGGGTCCCCTGCCATTAGTAAACTCTACAACAGAAGGAATAAACTATTGCAGAAATAGGTGAAGTCCCAAGACTGGAGAAACTCCCTTATTAGCCTCAACAAAGCATTGAGATCCCTCATCAAAACCTCTAAAGCCAGTTATGAAGGCAGAATTGCAGCAGACACTAAAAACAACCATAAAGCCTTCTATAGTTATATCAAAAATCTCCGTGGCAATACCCAGATTTTCTCTGAGTTACTGCATAATGGTACCTCCTCTACTGAGCCAACAGATATTGCTAACGTACTAGCCGACAGATTCAGTGCCAACTTTACTCCCCCCCAAAGGACCACTCACAATACCGGAGGAATTTCAGGCATCTAGGATTAATGAAGCACAAGTTAAAGCTGCATTGTCCAAGGCCAAGAATACAGCTTCCATGGGACCCAAAAATATACCTGGATGTGTTCTACATGAACTACAAAGTGAAATGGCACTACATCTGTGTGCCCTGTTCAATCACATCCTCACCTCAGGCTTTGTCCTTACTGAATAGCTCACTGCTACAGGCATCCCTCTCCATAAAGGTGGAGCGACTACAGATCCTGTGAATTATTGCTCCATTAGCCTGATGAGTCTGATATGTAAGGCTATGGAGTGCATCATCATGGACCTAATTAACAAGGATATAGGGAGTCTCCAAACTCTAGATCCCACGCAATTTGGTTTTGTGAAAGGTAGATCATGCCTGCTCAACCTGGTTGACTTCTCTGAGTCAGTCACCAGAACTGTGGATGAGGGAAAGGCAGTTCATACAGCCTTCCTTGATCTGGCCAAGGCCGTTGATACCATTTCCTACTCAGGAATTATTGATAATCTTACCAAACTAAGCATCAACCCCTATATCACTAGGTAAGTTGCAAATTGGCTCACAGAACCCACAGTGTAAAAATAGCAGACTCCAAGTCAGACTGCCGACCAGTCATGAGTGGAGTCCCACAGGGATCAGTTCTGGGTCGTCTCCTGTTTGGCATCTACTTCTCAGAAGTTGAAGCCACAATGGAGGGACTCTGGCTGACCAAGTTCGCAGACGACTGCAAGCTGGGAGCCATTATTAACTCCCCAAGTGCTGTAGAAATCCTACAGAAAGGCCTCACTGAGACCAATGACTGGTATTGAAACCATGGCCTTAAGCTTAATGCCAAAAAATGTGTAGTCATCCCCTTTGGGAAAAAGTCATTTCCCATTAATTACCACATTGATAGAAGCCCACTGAACGCTGAAGGCATTATAAGAGATCTGGGAACACAGGTTGACAGCAACCTCTTCTTTGACCACCACATTGCCACTGTGGTCAGAAAGTCCTTCTATGTGGCACATCTCATGACCATGGGTTTTGCATCCAGGAAGAAAGAGGTCATCATCTCTCTACTCTTCCCTCACTAGACCAATCATTGAGTATAATGCCCCATTCAGCAAGTACCTCATTAGACACATGCAACAACTGGAAAGGCCACAAATGTCCCTCATGAAGAGGATCCTAGGCCTTAAACACATCCTACATGGACAGACTCAAAAAACTCCAGCTATTCTCTGTCTCATATCGTCTACTAAGAGGCAATCTCTGCTTGATTTACAAAGCCATGTCTGACCCAGCTCTGTTAGAAGTGCTACATCTAAAGAAATCACAATCCCTCTGCACCACACACTCCAGAGACCTCAACCTCATTACCACAATCAACAGAACATGCTGGAGGGACAGGTTCATAACCCAGAGACTGTCCATGCTCTGGAATATAAGAAACACGCAAAAAACCAAAAGGTCCAACCAAAAAAACGTGATGGCAGCAACCAATTCCCCGCTCGAGCAGGACACCAATAAAGTAAAAAATCACTTCTTACTGATACAACACAGGTTTATTCCACAGATTAAATCCACACAAATAATAAAACGATCTTCTGGTTAAGCGCTTTCATCTGAAGGACTCAGATTTCATCAGAACCAATAGAGACTCTAAAACCATCATTTTATATACAAATTGGCGCCAAAAAATAATGAATAAATCAATGTTATACTTTCTTAAAGGTACAGATCTAAGACTTTTTCTAGGGAAGAAACATTATGCAAAGAATGTATCTAGACAAGGTGCTTAAAATCATGTATTGTGCTAAAGCAATAACTAAATATACTTAGATATTAAAAGTGCAAATAGTTTAAAGTGCAAAAAAAGTGCAGAAGGGTTTCAAGTGCAAAATACAAAAAGTAAACTATTAAAGTATTACTTCATAACAGACATATATAGGTAATACTTATTTAAAATAATAAATATTATAAATAAGTAAATACTGTCCTTTCAATAAATTCATTTTATGCTATAAGTATAATAATACAATTTAAAATCCTTGGAGATCTTGGGAAAATGTAAAAAATTGTGGAAATTTAAAGAAAATAAAATAAAATAAAATAAATTTAAAGTGAGACGTGTTAATAATGGAACATCTGCCTAAAATTATACCCGGTCCAGACTTAAAAAAGGCTTTATACTAATAAAGTCATTCAAACCGGGTAGGGTTGTGGCGTCACAATAAATTTGCCACTCACTTTCTTTATAAGCTAACCATGTTTTCCAGTTACCACCATATGATGTTTGTTCTACCTGGTCTATAATTAAAAATTTGAAGGTATGGTCTTCGCCTTTGTCCAAGATGCGTTTACTAAGAGCGTTTTTTGTATCTTTTTTCTTTATTTTATAAAGATGCTCATATATTCTTGTCTTTAATTTTCTCTCTGTCTTCCCTATATAATAGGCGGTACAGGAAGAACACAAGGCAAGATATACCACCCTCTGACTATGACAATTCCCAGCAATACTCCTACATTTTGTTTTCATCAAATTGTCTAGTGTTACCAACCCCTCTTCATTGATATTTTGACACTGCTTACAAGAACCACACTTTTTTGTTGGCTGTCTTTTCTTTTTTATCCTGACCTGTGTGCTAACTTCCAAAAGTTTTTTTAAATTAAGTGCAGTTTTGTACACACATACGGGGTTCTTTTCCAAATTTACCAGATTATTATCAGGAATATTCAATAGTTCCCAGTGTCGTTTAACTATTTCTTTTACCAAATTGGTGTATGGGCTGAACATAATAATACAAACTGTCCTGCAAATTTGAGTGTTTTTCTTTGTCTTTTCTCCTAATACCTGTCCCAACAGTGGTTTGTATTTCTTACCCCAATTGTCTTGAACATATTTAGCCACATTTAAGACCATTCTTTTTGGATATTTTCTATCCAAAAACATTCGAGAAATAGTGTCTATTTCTTTTACCATGGTTTCCCTAGAAGAACTCATCCTCACTGCACGGATAAATTGACCTTTTAACACATTTCTAAATACATGTTGAGGGTGGCAACTACCAAATTCAATGTAATCATTTGAGAAGGTAGACTTTCTGTGTATTTTTGAAGTAAAACCATCTGGGGTGGTGCTTATAAAGGTATCTAAATAGGCAATGCCAAATTTGTCAGCCTTAAAAGTAAACTTTAAAAAATTAGTACTTGAATTAATGAAGTCAATAAAGGTCCTAATGTCTTCAGAAGGACCCTTCCAGATGATAAATAAATCATCCAAATAGCGGGAATAAAGGGAAATGTGTTTGAAAAAATGACAAGGGAATAAAAACCTATTTTCCCATTCGAGCATGACCAGGTTTGCGAAGATGGGGGCACAAGAAGCCCCCATAGCCACACCCCTGGTCTGTCTGAAATATTCTCCTTCATACTGAATATAGTTGTGGTCTAGAATGAGCCCCATCATATCCAAGATGAGGCTTATTCTATCCCAACTTAATCCAGAATAATTTTTCAAGCTTTGTTCAAAGAATTCCAACCCAATGTTAGCAGGGATGCAAGAAAACAAATCTTTAACATCTATTGTGAGGAAAATCAAATGTTCAGACCAAAGCTCTGGTGTAATTCTGCTCAGAAATTCCCAAGAGTCTTTGACCATGTGAGGAACCTTATTGTAAATGTGTTTGGTCCAATGGTCAATTGTATCTCCCATATTATAAGTCTTAGAATGTGACCCTGCAATAATGGGTCTAAATGGTGGGTTGTCTATATTTTTGTGTATCTTGGGAATTCCAAAGATACAAGCAAGTCTTGGAAACTCATTTCGCAAAAATTTGTAAAGTTCATCAGTTATCCGATTATCCAACAAATATTCCTCTAAAATTAAGTCAATTCGATGGTGTCCTATATTAATCTGATTCAATGAAACTTCTTCATAATTTCCAGAGGTGAACAAAATATCATAAATAGCTTTCTTGTAATTTTCTGTCTCAAAAATAATAATGCCCCCTCCCTTATCTGGTTTCATTAATCTAATATTTTTATTATTGACCACGTTGTGCAGACATTCTCTCTCCCCTCTCGTGAGGTTATCTACAAAGTGGTCATTAAAATTGTTTCTGGAATTAATATTTTTGTTTAATCTATAGATATCTCTGCACACCATTTTTTCAAACATTCCAACTTGAGGATGTGTGTTGGGTATATATGTACTCTTTTTACTGAGTCTCTCATCCCTTCTTTGTATTCCTGGGTCAAGGTCATTTTTAAATTGGATAGATAAGTTAATTCTTCTACAAAACAGTTTGATTTCTTTAATAACATCAACACAATTAAACTTCACCATCGGGATAAACTTCATGCCCTTACTGAAAAGCTTAAAAAATTCGTCTGTGATAAAAAAATTCGTGTAATTATACACTTTAAAACCAGCAAAAGATAAAACTAGTGGACCCTGATTATTTATAACTTCCAAATTTGAAGGGGTTTGTCCTATAGGATTTTTGTCCATCCCTTGTATTACTGTGTCACTGTCCATATGTATCAATGGTTGAGAAGTTAGGGAGTCATATTTTCGTAAAGAAATGTCATCTTTTAGGCCAAAATCTTTATTACATTTAACATCCTTGGCAACCATTAATACCTCTTCTGATATTGTTTGGGTGCTGGGTGATGTCTCCCCCCTTGAAAATTTAAATTTTCTTCTATCCTATCTATTCCATTGTGCAAGTTCCTACCTTGAATCTCTTGTCCATCTTTCACCTTTCTACCTTCAGAAGGCCGTGGCCAAATATAAACTTTATGTTCCCTATACAAACACATATCCCTATCAATTTTCTTCAATTTCCTACTATATACAGTTTTGGCTTTATTCTCAGCATGTACAAATTGTTTTGGTACAAGTCATACCATTCATCAAATCTGACATTATTCACATTATTATTATTTATTATTTAATTATGACATTAAAAACTTCTTGAATACATAAGTAGATTATGTGAGGATATAAAAATACCTAAAAATTAAATCAAATTTTTAATAAAATTTTTAATGAACCTTACATTTAACACTCATGAACATAAGAGGTTTAAAAAATTTAAAAATGGTTAAAAATAATTTAAAAGATATTTTAAAAACCACCCTTGTTAGAGCTTTGCAGCTCTAAGTTTCAATACAGGTGCTATAGACACCATGTCATTTAACCACAGATTCTTGTTTGCATTTAAAAATAAAGTTTTTAAATAAAGGTTGATATTAATTCATGGCAGTAGATGGCGCTACACTCTTGATGATCAATGATAAAGTTTGCACATACTACTATTGTTCATTTCATACATTTTAACAAAATGTTTATGGTGAATAGTTTTACATTCTATGTTTTCATTAAATTTGAACCAAGTGTACAAAGAATTTGTAAAACTGAATTGGTACAAGAAGTGATGTTTGTCTTTTAAAAGCATTTTTTTAAAAAAAGCATTTATTTTAGTTGTGTAGATCATGCTTTGGCTTTAAATAGCATTCACTTTTAATTGACTGTTTCTGATTGGGCAGTTTGTATTTTTATGAACATATATTAGCTTGTTTTTTTTAAAATGGAGTTGTTATTGATGAAGTTAAAGACGAAAACGTTTGGTGTAAAGCGTTATGCTGCTATTTGACTGTGTGTTTGCACATACTGGTGGATTGCTTTGTGTGGATTAAAGCCGTTTGGAACCTTACTGGACCGGATTTATTTGTGCCTGGAGGTGGTGGTGTTTTATTCTTAGTTTGATTTTCCACTGCTTGCTCAGTTTACTTTATTGGGTTTTTATGGAGCTTTCTTCGGGCGCAGATCTTGGTTCCAGGAACTCTGAGACAGGCGAAATGCGTAAGCTGATAGGACAGCTTACACAGCTTGTTGGGCTTTTGACGCCTCTCAGCCAATCAATGGTTACGTTAGCATCGGCTCTCACCATACCAGGAAACCAGAACGCTATTCAACCATGTGGCGACAGGGAAACAAGAGGTTTAAACAGTACTAACGCTGTGGATATCAATCCTGAGCGTAACGACAATTGCGACAACAGCCTGGATGGATTTCCACATATTACTGTGGACAATAATAGCGTTAATGACTGTGGAGCGGTCAGACCAAAAAGTCAACGCCGCCAGGCTGAAACATCAGTTGACAATTCCATTCATAGCTCAGGTACTAAGAAACTTGTTTCTGAAATCTTAAAGCTTAAATATGACTTTAACAAAGACAATGTCAGATCCTATGCTTCTTACAATGCTATGTTAAATGATTTAGAATTTTTTCTGCTAAAGTACAAAACACTTGACTTGGACAATTCTTATTTAAAACATTGTATTTCTTTAAAAATTGTTCCAAAAGGTTTGCGAGTCTGCAAATTTCCTAACAATGTCACTGAGGGCTCTGCATTTTATGATGAACTTATTGTTTTATTTGAGAACTGCGGTTTTGGTATAATGAAGGTAATTATTAAAAACAATGAAGCCTTAATGGAGAAACTTAACAGTGACATAGACAAGATTAATAAATGCATTCTCAATGACCTTATGTTTTCTATAGAAGCTGAGAAGGTTAAATATCAAAAGCTATTTAAGAATGTAGAAGCAAAATGTAGAGAGACACAAGAAAGGAAGATTGGAAAGGTTAAGAGAGACCTAGATGAATATAGAAACAGGACTCATTACCCTAAACCTAAAAGAACATTTAGACACACCTATGGTAATTGGACTAGGGAACAAGGTATTGAATCAGAATGGGATGAAACAGAGGATGTAGAAATTTTAGAACATTGTACAAATGGAGATGAGAGTCATGATATTAGAAGGTCTGAGAGGCTAAAAAACCAGGACAGGGTGATTTACAATTCAAAAAATTCAAAAAACTACAGGGGAGGGGGGATGAGGCCGCCAGTGAGAAGGGGACAGGACTGGAACTAGATGGTTTATTCAATTCTGCTAATACTTGGTCCTATAATGGTTTCAACATTTTCAATTACTCTGGTGTGGAAATTAATAAGACTTGGTTCAGTTTATTTTCCAAAGGCTTCACCTTCATCCCCAAACAAAAAGTTGATATGTTCAAACTGATGATTGATATCAAACTTTTTATTAGGAAAAAGAATTTAGAGATATTTTTTAATGGCAAATCAACTGACTTTGGTAAAACAATTCTGAAGTGTAGCAGTACTTTTAACCCCCCATTCACCCTCAACTCAAAAACTTTGAACTAAAGCTTGAAAATGAAATCACTACGCAGTTAGCTACTAAGTACACACACTACAATTTAACAAAAGCTGAGACAAGTATTTTGAAGGAGGTTAGTAACAATCAAGATTTAAGGGTAATGAAGCCCGATAAGGGGGGAGGTGTTGTGTTAATGGAGGCGATACAATATGAAGGAAAGATGATGACTATTCTTAATGATGAGGACAAATATTCTAGAGTGTCCATCAATGAAGTAAACATAGCTTACAAAAGAATACAAGTTTTACTTTATGATATGTTTTTAGAAGGGTCATTAGATGGTGACACATACAAATATCTCACAGTTGACAAGCCAAAAGTTCCGTGCATCTTTGGTATACCAAAGGTGCACAAAAACCCAGTGGATCCACCTCTTAGACCAATTGTGTCGGCTGAGGGTTCAATTACAGCCCCCCTAGCCAAATTTGTGGACCAGAAGGTAAAAAACATTTTGGAAGGAAAAGATAATATTCTGAAAGATTCATGGGATCTTTTAAGGAAAGTGGAACCATCCTTATACCATGACAATTTGAGTTTTGGTACAATGGATGTAGTTGACCTTTTTGGTTGCATCCCACATGAACTAGGGCTAAAATGGTTTGAGGAAGTATTAATTTCTAGCAAGAAATTAACCCAGACTGACTTTAGGAACACCTTGACCCTGATGGAAGTTGTATTAAAAAACAATTTCATTTACTTTCAAGGAGAATATTTTAAGCAGGAAAAAGGTGTGGCAATGGGGGCACATTGCACCCCAACTTATGCTAATATTATTATGTCACACTGGGAAGAGAAGTTCTTGCTAGATTCTCCTTTTAATGTGCATTGTGTCTTGTATACTAGGTTTCTAGACGACTTATGTTTTTTCTGGAAGGGGAGCCAAAAATATTTTAGTGAACTAGTGGGATATCTCAACAGTACCACTTGTTTTTTGAAGTTTACCTATAACTTTGATCACTTTGAGCTAAAGTATTTGGATGTTTGTATAAAGAAAACGAATGGGAATTTTGTATTTTGTATACATAGGAAAGAAACTTTTAGTAATTCCTATTTGCATTTCTCTAGTTGTCACCCCACGCATCAAAAGAAAGGGGTAGTGAAAGGACAGCTAGTTCGGTTAAGTAGAATGACCTCGGATGACAGTCTTTTTCAGGAAGGAGTTGATTTTTTGAGGGACCTTTTCATCAATAGGGGTTATTCACTAGAATTTTTTAATAAGATAGTAGATGAAGTGAACAACAAAAGAAAAGGCCCTTTTGCACCAATTTTAGGAAAGAAAGTGTTTGTAGACATGTCAGGTCAGAATAAACCATTGGCTGAACAACATAGTGCTGATCTGATAACCACATTTAATGAACATTCTGGACTTATAAAGAATATTTTTACAAAAGAGTGGAAAGCCTTTTCAGAAATTTCAGATTTGAGTCATATTTTTGATAAAGAAGTTGCCTTTACATATCGTAAAGGTAAAAATATTAAGAATATTTTGGAAAGTGGCTACAATAATAAGGCAAACAACAAAAATGTCAGACAAAAGAAAGGTTTATTTAAGTGTGGCAAGGGCCACTATTGTGTACACCTGATAACTGGTCATTCTATATTCCTACAGGCTAGAAATAAAACATTATACTTAAATAGCTTTGCCAACTGTGACACGAAAGGAATTATTTACATAGCGGTTTGCAAAGAATGTTCATCATTTTATATTGGAAAAAGTGAGAGAAGGCTCAGACAAAGGATTTATGAGCATTTGTATGATGTCAGAGTGGGAAATGAAAAAAATGCTTTATGCAAACATTCTACAAAATGTTTGAATTCCAGTTATCAATTTTTTGTATTGGAGGTTGTGCCCACCAGCCCTAGAGGTGGGATGTGGGAAACCCTAATTGAATACAGAGAATTGTACTGGCAGTTGTTTTTAAATGCAAACAAGAATCTAGGGTTAAATGACATGGTGTCTATAGCACCTGTATTGAAACTAGCTGCAAAGCTCTAACAATGGTGGTTTTTAAAATATCTTTTAAACTATTTTTAACCATTTTTAAATCTTTTAAACCTCTTATGTTCATGAGTGTTAAATGTAAGGTTCATTAAAAATTTTATTAAAAATTTGATTTAATTTTTAGGTATTTTTATATCCTCACATAATCTACTTATGTATTCAAGAAGTTTTTAAATAAAGGTTGATATTAATTCATGACAGTAGATGGCGTTACACTCTTGATGATCAATGATAAAGTTTGCACATACTACTATTGTTCATTTCATATATTTTAACAAAATGTTTATGGTGAATTGTTTTACATTCTATGTTTTCATTAAATTTGAACCAAGTGTACAAAGAATTTGTAAAACTGAATTGGTACAAGAAGTGAGGTTTGTCTTTTAAAAGCATTTTTAAAAAAAAAAGCATTTATTTTAGTTGTGTAGATCATGCTTTGGCTTTAAATAGCAATCACTTTTAATTGACTGTTTCTGATTGGGCAGTTTGTATTTTTATGAACATATATTAGCTTGTTTTTTTTAAAATGGAGTTGTTACTGATGAAGTTAAAGACGAAAACGTTTGGTGTAAAGCGTTATGCTGCTATTTGACTGTGTGTTTGCACATACTGGTGGATTGCTTTGTGTGGATTAAAGCCGTTTGGAACCTTACTGGACCGGATTTATTTGTGCCTGGAGGTGGTGGTGTTTTATTCTTAGTTTGATTTTCCACTGCTTGCTCAGTTTACTTTATTAGTCTTAATAAGATTATAGATACCAATTATGAAAATAATTTAAAATCTATAAAATATCTCATAAATAAATGGAATAAGTTTTCTTTTACTATGGACAAAAGACCTTCTTTATTAAGATGATAATTTTACCACAAATTTTATATACCATTCAGTCTTTATCTCTTCCTCCTTCTAAGAGTTGTATTAAAGAGTTTAATTCTTTAATTTTAAAGTTCTTGTGGTTTCCTCAAGCCCAGAATTGCATTAAACCATCATAATAGAATATGGTTGAATGGTAGTATAGGTTTACCAGATTTGGAGCTATATTATCTAGCCTCTATTGTCAAAACAATAGTATTCTGGACTAATAATCATTACTGTGCTAAATGGAAAGAATTTCAAGAAAGTTTAAGTATACAGTTCTTGGGTTCTAGACTTACTAATTTCCACTTAAATCTAACTAGCCCTTTATTCTGGCTTTTAAAAGACTATTTTCTAAACAATACTAATCAGAAAACTAATTTTGTTTACATTCATACTTTAATAAATTCCCTAAGAAACTTTATTTATAGAAATCCTATCTGTATAAAGCATGTTTTTTTCTTATTTTTCCAATAGTCTTCACCCAAAGTAATATGTCTACTCTAAATTTACAGGCTATGAATGTTTTTAAGGAAAGTAATTTAATGTACTAGCTTCAACTAATAGATAAAAATAAATTGTATACTGCTCGTTATGTTATTAACAAATACGATTTGGATAACGATATATTGTTGCACTTACAGAACTATAGACAATATATGGATAATAAGCTTACTTTAATGCAACCTATTTTATGTGGCTCAATCCCTAAATTAATTGATTTATTATCCTTTCTTGTACATCAGAAAATTTTTGGGAAGGATCGTTTGTCTTAATTACGCAAAGTAATCAAAAAGAGTTGGAGTTCAAAGCAGAAAGCTATTGGAACTATTTTAATTTTATAAACAATGAACCTCCTAATAAACTAGGAAAAATATTATTTTATCTTCTTCAAAAGAGATGACAAGCTCACGTAAATGGAAGTTATTTTCATGGAGATTTTTGCATAGATACTTTTATACACCACATAGAATTGAATTAATATCAAACACAAGAACAGTTTGTTGGCGATGCAAGCTAGATATTAAATCTGATTGTTAACACATGTTTTTTGATTGTGGTATAATCAAAATTTTGGGGATGAAATTAATGCATTCTTGCAGTTCCTCTTTTCAGACAACTTTACCCTGATAAAATCTTTGGTTTGTTTAATACTCCTACTCCTAAATGTGTAATGAAAATTAAATATCCTTTATTAGAAAGCATACTAATGGTAGCAAGAAAAGTAATAACAAGAAATTGGAAGAATGAAACTGCTCCCTCTTTCAACAAGTTCTACAACATCATGAATGAAGATTGTCATCTGGAACTCATGACTATTAAATCAAGCACTCAAAGAATCACTTACCATATATAATATTTGGGAAAAATTATAAGAACTGATAAACAAATGGTTGATTTTCTTTAGAAGTATTGTTAATACACTGCGTTCTTTTTTTGCATATATATATATATATATATATATATATATATATATATATAGTCTATATTAGAACATCGAAGTTTCACAACTTTGAATGTTCTAACATCGACCCCTATTCAGCGAACACTGAAAATAGGGAAGCTGCAGAACACCGAATTTCTTCCTAGGGAAGGAATTTGGTTGGCCATTCCTGTGGCTTTGCTATGTTCAGCACTGTGGTGGAAAGTTATGGGTCGGGATCAGGTAAGTGTGTGATTGTGTGGATGTGAGGGTTAGGGCATGGGGTAGGTGAGTTAGGGTTAGGGCGCAGGTGAGGTGAGTGTGCAATAGTGACAGACCTTAGGGTTAGGGTTTGGGTTAAGGTAAGTGGATAGATAGTGGTATGTATGCAGTTTAGTATAGGGTTAGATGTAGGATTTTAGGTGTATGTGTGTGGATTGCTGTTTGTTTGGTGTGTTTGTGTTGTGTGTATGTGTGCCGGAAACGCAACTTTTTTCCCTGGGAAAAAAATTGCTGTTCTGCATGTTCGATATTGTCAGCATTCGCTGAATAGGGGTCGATGTTAGAACATTCAACGTTTTAAAAAGTTGATGTTCTAATATAGACCCTCATACATACATACCAATATATATATATATATATATATATATATATATATATATATATATATATATATATATATATATATGTTCATTTATTTATTTAACATTTGTTAACCAGGAATGTCCGACTTGGAAAAAAGCCAATTTTCAGTGGAGGCTTGGGGAGAAATGCTCCAAATGCATGTCTTTGAACGTGGAAGGAAACTGGAGCACCCGGAGGAAACCCACATGAATGCAGGGAGGACATACAGACTCCACACACACACACACACACACACACACACACATACACACACACACACACACACACACACACACACACATATATATATATATATATATATATATATATATATATATATATATATATATATATATATATATATATATATGTATATTTATTTATATTTATTTATTTATTGACATTTGTTAACCGGGTTGGTCCAGCTGGGCTTTTGGCCCATTTTCAGTGGCGACCCGAGGAGAAAAGCTCCAATACAGGCAGTATACAGAAGTAAAATGGTAACAGTTACATTAACATATGTTAAGATATTGAAAATTAGTCAAGAACAATATCAAATACAAAAGAAAAGAATGCAAAATATTAGTGTTATATCTGCCTTATGTTTACAGAGTAGAGATTATTTACATATTTACACACAGATTGATTGATCAGATATGAGTATACAGTAGAGTTTGTTAACCTTAGTAGAGGGATTTCTTAGTTGGGAGGAGGGTGATTAGAGGGGAGGGTGTAGAGAAAAGGTTAGGTTGGAGTTGTACAAGGATATCATATATCATATCTTTAGTAGACACCCTTATAGTTGTTTTGTGGTGTTTCTGACTTATTAGGAGATTGGTCCTTAGTTTATATATTGCTATATATTTCTACTATAAATTAAATGCTATTATCTGTTTTTGTTAAGTTTTTTTTTTCAATAAAGATGTATTTAGAAATGTTAAAAAAAATGACTTCTACTTAGTACCCATCATTACTGGAAGTCCTGATTTCTGACTTTTATCATATTTTTATACAAAAACTGAAGATGGTGTACTTTGATATAAATAGTTATCAAAAATGTCTTGTAGGTAGTTTCTTTAATAAAATTAACTCCTTCAAAAGACACAGATAAAGGCAGGTGTAGACATAGACACAGCCATTGATATGCACGCATATAAACACGCACACACATACATACACACACACACACACACACACACACACACACACACACACACACACACACAAGCATTCATAAAACCACAACAGAGTAAATTCAGAATGTGCCATTACTAAGATGTCGGCTGTCAAAGAATTACACTAGTTCCAACATCTACATCTACCTGTGATGCAGCCCACTAAATAATAAATACCAGCATTGAAAGTCATAATACAGAAAGCCTTTGATCAGTTTCATTTATGAAAACACTGACAATATTCTTTGCTTGTGTTTATAGATTTGATTGCTAAGTTAATGACATACTGATCTTGAAGAAACTTGAGTTGCACAACCACATGCTGATATTTTATACTTGTGTAGTGTTAACTGCAGAATCCAGAGTTCTCAAGTAAAAAAAATGTTTTCTAAATCCAGAAATGTTTAAAATACATTACGGATATTGTGTGAAATTGTTTTTCTGTTGATCTTTCAGTATGCAGTCATATTTAGTACAAAAATATCCTCTGAATAATTATGGGGATACCCATGATCTATATTAACTATGCACACTTCAAAAATGCACCACTATCATTTCTTTTAATTGATTACATATTATCAAGCAAATTAATGTAATAATGTTCCCCTGTACTTGTCCACCATGTTTTGTTTTGCAGTGTTTTGTCCTGCCAGTAGGATTATCCCATATGTCAAATGATACTTCCCTGAAGGCAGTTTACAACTTTAACATCTGAAACCAACAATAGTGACATGTCACTCTAAACTATAACTATTTGGTGAAACATAAAATGATACAGATACACAGCTGTTTTGCATAACTTTGATGTGTTGCTCTTTTCACTTTTGTCTTTCAAATGCAGAGAAAAATATAATGGTTATTCAGTGTTGCTGTTTGCTGGTATTTTGCATAACACATGTGGATCCTAGACAGTTCCTAAAAAAAATAAATGGAAGACTGAAATCACATAAGACCCAAACAAGAAACCATGTAGGTCAATAGACAAGTAATATATCTCATGGTTTTTGGGGACAGGAATTATTCAATGCCACATGTGGAAAGTAAGATAAAATGAGGATAGGAATTATTTTACTTGAACACATGGAACATAAAGCAAAATAATTATGTTAACAGTTCATTGTTGGCAGTAGGAAAAAAGCGTAGATCTTTAGCATACAATATTGCTTTGCGTAAAACAAATCAAGCTAGTGTATGATAACTAAGATGACAACAAACTTTTGCTGAGAGTAATTTCAGTTAAAAGTCCCTAACATAACAGAATAGTGTTATATAAACAAGGGATCTATTTTACTGCTACATAAGTAAATGACAACAGAGATGTGACATGAATGCAATTTTTTTTAATAAGCCTGCTCTGAAGAATTATTAGCATAATAAAATAAGAAAATGTGAACATTTCCAGAGGCCAGAGTGCCCTCAGGTTTATCTCATCATGTTTTAGCAGAGCACAGTATTTTCTTCTATTTGGTCATTCTTACCTACTCTGTGGTAAATATTCCCTATCTAAAATATAGAGGAAAGGGAAGGAAAGGGGGGGGAGAGACTAAGAGGGAGAGAGAGGGAGAGAGAGACATATAGACAGAAATCAACATTAAATAAATTGTACAGTTATACATCATTTAAAAGTATAATAAATTACAAATGAAGATCTTTGTTAATTTCATTTAATGAGGCAGATGTTTTGTGGAGCACATACTTAAAAATAAGCAATGGCTTAAACAATTACAGGCAGTTCTTTTGTGTGGACTGTCTCCACTGATGTCTCCAGATGTTGCTGAATATAGCATATTAGAGAATGGGCAAACTGTACATCAGTACCTTGATTGGAGAATGAGCGTTCTCCAGCAGGATATTAATGCACAAGTAATGCCTGCTGAAAAACATGTCCACCACTTCACGGCAGCATATCAAGCCGCCGTGGAGTTCAGACTGAGAAAACAGAATGGCAGCCATTATTTTATGCTCACTAAGCAGCATTTCATCTGTTTAGTGAGTGTAAAATAAAAGTAAAATAAAATAAATGTCCATGTGTTTGTGTGTGAAATTGTATGCGTGTGTGAGTGTGAGAGACATCGGCTGAACTACTATTTTACGCTCTCTAAGCAGTGTTTTAGCTGTTTACCGAGTATAAAATGAAAAGCATATGTGTGTGTGTGTGGGTGTGTGGGTGTGTGTGTGGGTGTGTGGGTGTGTGAGTGTGTGTGTGTGTGTGTGTGTGTGTGTGTGTGTGTGTGTGTGTGTGTGTGTGTGTGAGAGACAGAGACAGAGAGAGAGAGTGAATGCGTGTATGAAAGTAAGAGAGAGTGAGATGATCGTGTGTATTTGTGTTTATGTTGTTGTCTGCATATTAGAATGAATGCATGTATGAAAGTAGGAGAGAGAGAGAGACAGAGAGAGAGAGAGAGAGAGAGAGTGTGTGTGTGTGTGTGTGTGTGTGTGTGTGTGTGTGTGTGTGTGTGTGTGTGTGTGTGTGTGTTTGTGTGCGAGGTGACTACCAGCAGCAGAAGTGCATTGGTTTACAAACCTCTGCACCTTTCTGCTGAAGAAATCTGGATAAAGCCTAACATAAAGGGGTAACAAATTCCCTAAAATAGAAACTTAGTTATTGCTCTTATAAAATTACAAAGCTGCTAAAGTAAAGGATTTAAGTTAGTATGAATTTTCTGAAGGAAAAAAATCTGAATCTCAAATGTATGTCATTATTTAGTAATTTCAGTCTTTAGTGACTGTCAACCAAATGATTTAGGAGTAAGGGACCAAAATAGAGTAAATAGCCTGGTTATTTTCTAAATGTTACATTATGGCTGTAAAATGCTTCCTCCAACACCATTAACATATACTACAACAAGTTTGAAACATTAGGCGGAGGAAATATTTTACATCAAAAATATACAAAAAAAATAAAGTAATAAAAAACAATATATAAGTAAAACATAACAATTTTACAGCAAGCACAAGAGGAATAACCCCCTCCAAGGTGTGTGTTAATGTATAATTAACGCCCTTCCAGGGGAGTAGAGGTCATTTTCCTGCAGCGTCAGGCCTCATAACACCCCTGGGCAAGCATTAACTACACATAAACAAACACCCTGTCAGGCATTATTGCTTGCATAACATAAATAGATGGTAGGAACCTCTTCTGGAAAGCTCTTACTTAATTTCTCATAGAAATTCCATCTCCACTATCAGCAGATTCTGTACTTCCTACAGTTTTCTGTGACTTTATCATTTTCTTGCAGAATATTTTTGGGGGTTGAAAGAACCTCTAGGAATTCTATGATATAAACTTTTGAGTAGCATTTAAAAAATATTCATCTACATTCCCCCTTTTCAATTGCCATAAGTTCAGCTGGGCAAGCACTAGCATCATATGCACAGTGTGGAGAGCAAATGTGATTTGTTACCTTGTGTGTTCTACAACCAGAATGAATCAATTCAATCCTGTACCTCAGCTGTAGTTTTGTAATACAGTAAAGAGCATCCCTGTAAATATAAACTGCCAAAGCAAACCTTGTCTTTTACAGGGCAGATGACCAAATTCAAAAGTGAAAGTATTTAAATCAGAAGCATGCAACTCCACGCAGGATGTCTGCTGTATAACGCTATAGCAGTGCAATTTTACATTCTGGTTTAATATTATAAAATGTGTTTATACAAGTGCAGCTGCATGAACCTTGTCTCTTTCTCTTAACTTCTAAAGCATATGGTGTACTGTTGTGCCATACACTGTTATATAAACAACTCTTCTAGAGAACATTTCTGTAAGCCAACTGGGATTGAACATGAGCAAAAAGTTAACTTGTGCCATGTGAATGTCACTATAGAACCGAGAAGCTGTGAACATTGCTTTAAATCTTGAAAATTGCAAGAAGCAATATACCATGTAAAGGAACATATAAGCTAGATTTCCAGCAAACTTTACTTAGAAAATGCATAACCAAAATTTATGCCTGAAGAATCTTTCGCCTCATCTTATGGCAGTGCAGCTCCTCTGAAACTAAAGCCAGTGAAGGTTAGACAGCTGTTCAAAGGTCCCCAAAAGGTCCCCAGAAAATGGCTTTGGGGAACAGTGTTCCCAGCTTGTGTGAGAGATGGATTTCAGCATTTACTATATGAGGTGCAGCTTTTATTTGTATTTTATTTCCATTGCTTTGCAATAGACTGTCAGTTTTGTAAATGCTCTTGTAACAATCACAGTATCATTTTTTTCTAGGGTGTTTTTATCCATCCCATCTCCATGACCATCAAGTCCCCATTCCTCTATTGATCTGGTCATTCTCCATCCTGCTTGATGTCTCAGGGCACCAAGAAAATGATATGAAAGAGAAGGGGCTATGGCTATCTTCCAGAAAGGAGCATGATGCTTTCTACTTTGCTCTCCAGCTCTGTTTCCCTTAGTGGCCTGCAATGCATTCCAACAAAATAGGATTGTGATAACATCCCCGTGACAAAGATATATTCTCACAAATACATAGAAACCTGATTACATGACTACATCCTGCTTGGAAGTACAAATTATATGTCTTGCTTTGTATGCTGTATGCTTTATCTAGACTCTAACAGTATCAGTTCTGCAGCAGAATGGACCACCTCCCTCACTTTCAAATGGTCAACATGAGGTTGTCATCCCAACCCATTCTGGCTGCCTCATCTAGTACCTGGACAACTAGTCAATCACAGTTCATGTAAATTGTGGTCAGGGTTTCATCCGTCTGTGTCACAGAATACTGCTACTGTAGTATTAATATTTATTGTTTTGGCAAAGTAACGATTTGCATGTTGTGAAAAGTAAATAATTTCATTTTAAACTGCAGTTGTGTTCCCTGAAACTTCACCATTACCCTATATGTCTGGTCAGAATCCATTTAATCTTACATGTGGTTGTAGCAGTTATTTGTGTGATTGTTTGTATAATGGTTCAAATGGTAAAAGTACAATTTCATCAGCAAATCACATCATCTAATACCTGGTGTGATTTTTATCAGGCAACTAACATAAAAATGTACTTCTATGTTTGAAAACATCTCTTCAGTCATTGGGCATACTTGTATTGTCACATTATGACAGTGAACCACAGACGTGCCAGTGAAGCATAATTACAATTTGTTTAACAAATAGGTTTCATTTTACCTTTTAGAACATTTGTTAGTGGTTACCCAGAACGGATGACATACTTTCACTGACTGATATAAATGTGGGTTAAATATTGCATATATAACTCTTATTTTTATCCACATAGAAGCAAATGACATTTTGCATTTATTTGACCCTAACAAACCAGAACCACCTACGCTGCTTTATAAAATTACTTCAGTCAATGTAAATACTGTGAAACAATATTCTATATATCAAGTAATGCATTCCAGTAATTTGCTATTAGATTTTGGGATATAAAAAAGAGGAAGTATATGTTTATTGTTGTCATAATGGCAGGAGGAACCTGGAGGAGGTCAGCCCTTCCAACTTAATTAAAGAAACAAAAGGCCTGAACCTACTATTCCTTACTTTATGTAGGTTGGGGCTCATTGTACTGCAGTGGGGTGTCCTCAGTTGTGTTACACATGATTTGGGTATATCTTAGTATATGTTTGAAAGCTGAATAACTGGCCATGAGTGGGATTAGTGGACATCAGAGCAACATTCAAATTCATGCTGCTCATATATGTCCTGTTGTGCTGCTGTATCTTTAAGCCATCTGTACACCTTCCAAGTGGTGCTACATCTAATTAATACACAATTTGCATGACTGCAACCTATTCAGCTGAGCAATTTTTCCAGATGTAGAGCTGAACTTCTTACCAGTTGTCACTGACTTAATAAGACTGAGTCTCAGCAGAGATCCACCATTACATCAGCACCATGCCTTACATAGTAAAGGGAAAAGGGGACTAAACTATCCACCAGCACATAAAGAAAACAGCTGGGTAGACAAATTTATTAACTATTGCCTACCTCAGCTCTGCAACAAACTTCCACTGCAAGTTAGACTATAGCATCCCTTAAATTAAACTTGGATAATTGCATCAATATAACTAAATTCACTCCAGGACTGAGATGATTTGCCCTTCTTGGGATGTGGGATGCAGCAAGAAGGTGAGTATTGGCAAAGTGTAAATGATCTTGTGTCGTGATTGCCTTGTATTTGTTATGATCCTGTGTGCTGGTAAATACCACAGGTACCTTGTAGACTATGAGCAGGCACATACTCACCTCTCCTCACACACACATACCCATAGGGATAGTTGCCGGCAGTGATACACACAGAGAGACAGACACAGACACTCAACCTCCTCACACACACCCATACAGATGGCTGCCGGTAGTGATACACATAGTCAGACAGACACACACATGCACACTCACACACACTTGAATGAGCATACTAAAGTGCTTATCTTAACTGGTACTCTGAATAGAGGGCTGTTTCTCTGCTTTAACAGCATGGTTTCTCTCAGTAAAATGCATAGGTGCATACAGATAAAATCGGGTCTCTATTAAATGAGCGACTGTTCCGATGTTCGAATCATAGATGGTCGACATCATATGATCAAACGTCGGAAAGGTCGAAGGTGAAAGTCAATGGCTTTTCACACGCAGAATGGGAAATTTTCCCTTTCTGCACTGAAGTGCGTTCTCGGAGTTGGTACATTTAAGTAGGGGGGTATGGGGGGTGCAGGGGGGCATGCCCCCCTGCTCAGAGTGGTAAAGTAAGTTTTTTTATTTTAATTTTATTATATAGTCGATGTTTTGAACTTCGCTAATATGAGTTCACTCATGTGAGGCTCGAAGTTCTGAAACTTCGACTATATAATATAGACCCGATAAATCACTGTGTATAGTTACATTTTATGTGCTGCTCTGCATAGAAATGCATTAGTATGAATGCCTTATGAATTGTAAAACTATGCAATGTACCTTCTGGAGCAGCACACTGGGATGTTAATAGGTTCATAGGTTAGTACTAGGCTAACTGCCCTTGTGTGCCATTTTAAGCCTAGCCAGTTATCCCATGTGAGATTCAAACCCTGTACCTTGTGTTTGTAAGGCAAACACCTTAACCATTAGGCCACCCTGCACCTCAAAAGCATGCACTCCACTCCCAACTACTGCATTTATATTTGGGGCAGAAACGCTCATTGCTCAGTAGAGCCTACTGGGCATTAAGGGAAATATGAATAGGGACAGCTTTGACAGGATACCGTGTAAGTTTTTTCTGAATTACACCTGTCTTATTTCATACCATATTTATTAGTGCTGTGATATTAGTTTTCTTACACGACTTTGTTATGTATCACCAATCAAGAAGAGGATAGGTATCTTGCAGGATTCTTTGATAAGGTAAGAGTATGATAATGGACTGACTGTGCATACTGATTACCTTCATTTCAGTAAGGCATTTCAGTGCTATTCCACGTAAAGGAATAGTTGACAAATTGAAAGCATTACATGTTTACACAAATGTATTTCAATGACAAATTACTGGTTAAGTAACCAGATATGACTAGTCATGGTGGTGGGTTACCTATCTGTTTTGATGGCAATTGGGAGTGGTGCCTCATAGCCTCTGTCCTGAGGTCTTTTGATCTAGTCTTCTGAAACATAAAAGGAGAACCTGCACACTAGAAAACCAATTATGTTGTTTGCCAATTGGGTGAGAAAATTAATTCTATAAAAAATGTAATTCTTTAAAACAGTGTAAATACATAAAAATATCCACACATCCATGCTTCACGCTCACAGATTAATAGGTGCAAGTTCAGTAAAGGAAATGCTAGTCATTACATAAAATGGACTTCTTCCTTCTGTTTTCTCCACCATTGCCTTGTGTAGTGTTTTGTACATTGCTTTTTGTTTAGTAAATATTTTCATTTCAGCAATGGAATTCAAAGTACTTGTTCTACTTAAGGATTCTACATCTGAGGGAGAAGTGGGAACTAACAGTGTCTTTTAATAAACATAAGACATTTCTTATCAGCCAAATTCACCTACATACCTCTTTTGATTCTACCATAAAAAATAAAAATATTAATTTATAAAAGAAAAAGTACACAAGAAAGAGAAGGAAAATGAACTTAATGATGTGATAAATCTGTTATCTTATTTTCTTCAAAGACCAAGCTGCAATCCATTGAACAAAGTGACTAGAGCAGTATGGATGTTTTTAGCTTTATTGTTGTTCTTTTGTTTTAAACTATTCATGGACAAAACTTTCTTGGAATCATGTTGACTGAGTGAATGACTTTCACTTGAATACCATTTAGTTGAGAAAAAATAACAAGAAACACTTACAGCAAACATAAGATCATTCTTTTTTTTAATCCTCCCAATGCTATTATCTACTGGTTTCACTTATATAAGCTTCATCAGAGATACTGACCGAGCGTGTGTAAGTGTAACTGGTTTATCTGTCTTGTCCAATTGTACAAAGGAATGAAAGTTTGTTTTTTATCAGACCAGAGTGCTGTGTTTATATATATATATATATATATATATATATATATATATATATATATATATATATACATATACCTGTATCTATATGGGTCTAGGACACATGCTCGACTAGCATACGTCCGAATCACAAAACATCGAACACACATGCATGAAAGCGCTTAACATCGAAAAACGCTTCCGTGTATGTGTAGTTGAAAATAAAATCTATGTTTTTGCAAGGGGGCTTCACCCCCCTGCACCCCCCACACCCTCCTACTTTATTATTCTCACTCCGAGATTGCACTACAGTGGGGAAAAGGGAATTTTCCCTTACCTGCACTGTAGTCCGATCTACGAAACAGGCACACATACATGGAAGCGCTTGCCGATGTTAAGTGCTTTTGTGTATGTGTGTTTGATGTTTTGTGATTCGGACATATGCTAGTCGAGCATGTGTCCGGATCCCATATATATATGGATCTAGGATGTTTGATCGAAAGATCAAACGTCCGAATCATAATCACCGAACATACTTTAAGCGCTTTCATCGAAAAAGCTTTCGTTAATAAAAACCCCAAAAACATTACATTTACGTTTATATATATATATATATATATATATATATATATATATATATATATATATATATATATATATATATATATATATATATATATATATATATATGTGTGTGTGTGTGTGTGTGGGTGTGTGTGTGTATGTGTGTGTGTGTGTGTGTGTGTGTGTGTGGGTTACCCTTAGTACGTCGGAAGGCCACTACATTGCATTCCAATTCACCGACACGGCAGAACATCAACAAATGAAGAGCTGAAGTTTCCTGCACCGTAAGTTATGATTTGGCCATCCACGTGAACTTTGCCCTCTACCCCCATGGTAGTGTGTTCTCGGAGTTGGAACATTAAGTTAGGGAGTGTGAGGGGGCATAGCCCCCCACATTTGTGTAGTTGGTTTAATTGCAGCTTTTCAGTTCTGGATGGCCAAACGGTAACTTTCCATGCGGGAAACTTCGGCTCTTCATTTGTGACTGTTCTGCTGTGTCAGTGAAGTGGAATTCAATGTAGGGTGTGGGAGGTGCAAGGGGTTTGGCCCTAGCAAAAAAAATGTAGTGGGCTGTCGACGTAAACTGGAAACCCGAGACCACTTCACTGACACTTTGCATTCCTAATACGTCATATTCCCGACATTTAAATTCCTGACAACCATTTATGTAAAGTTCTAGCCTGTATGCTGTAAAATTTGCAGTCTTAGTTGTATCTTGTATTGCCGAGCTATAAAAGAGGGTGTATCCATTTAGCAGATGTAAGCATGTTGCACATGATCATGTCGGAAGTGGTCTTACCAGGTCCAGGAGTGCTTGGAAATGTGTATACTGTGGTGGTTTTGCAAAGGGGAAAAGAAGTGCTTCATTTGGAAGGATTTCTGTACTATCTAGAATGCAGCTGGAGGAACAAATGCTACTGGAGTTGCAAAGAAAAACAGAGCACACACTGTAAAGGCAGAGTGGTAACTATTAAAGTGACAGATGGTGATGAATTGATAAAGTCTGTTGGACATGATCATAGTGGGGACCCCAGTGAAACTGAATGTCATACAGTGTGTAATGAAGTCAAAGTAAGAGCACATTACAGCAGAGACATCCCCTGTGTAGTTGTAGAAGACACTTTAGCCTCTACATCTCTCAGTGTAGTACATAACATTCCCAATAGAAAGGCTCTTCTTCAGCAGATTGGGAGAGTTCATAGAAAATACCATTTAATTGAGGGTAGGTGCGACCTAACATTGATAAATACAGATTCCAATAGTTATAAATTAAAAGACGGATGTTTTATTTCTAAGCGTATGGCCGATGCTGCTACAGATGCAGTTGTTTATGCTTTTACAACAGTAAATAACCTTTATGACTTTAGCAGAGCTTCAATTTGGATGATGGATGGCATTTTTTTCACAGAGGGGTTACGTGTAGGCAACTTTATAGTATACATGGCTTGTTAAAGTTTGGATCGTATAGTAAAATTGATGCTATGTTTTACGCTTTGATGAGCAAAAAGTCACTCAAATGTTATAACTACCTGTGGCATGCTTTATTTGCTTTGATGTCAGAGAGTGGTTTTGAATGTCCTGTGCGTTACATTCTCTGTGATTTTGAAATAGCTGCTCTTAAACGTGTATGATTAAATTTCTTTGATGTTTAGTCCAATGGATGTTTGTTTCACTTTGAACAGAATATATGGAGGAAGGTACAAAGCTTGGGCCTCAGTTCTTTATATAATAGCAATTTGTGATTTCAGCTATCTATTAAGTCAGGTTGCTTTAGCCTTTCTACAGGAGGAGCAAGTGTTGGATACATTTGAATTACTTAAAGACAATATTCCCGAGGAAGGATGTGAACTGATGAAGTATTTCTCAGATTACTATGTTCATGGCAGATTACAAAAATTCAATACTTGAAGAGTGGTACAGGATATGTATGAGGGTAGTGTGACAACGGTGATGTCTGTGGTGGGAGTGATGGATGTGTTTAAGGTGGAGGTGGGATTACATCAAGGATCAGCTCTGAGCCCTTTCTTATTTGCAATGGTGATGGACAGGTTGACAGACAAGATCATACACAAGGCCCCGTGGACTATGATGTTTGCAGATGACATTGTGATCTGTAGTGAGAGTAGGGAAGAGGTGGAGGAGACCCTGGAGAGGTGGAGATATGCTCTAAAGAGAAGAGGAATGAAGGTCAGTAGGACTAAGACAGAATATATGTGTGTGAATGAGAGAGAGGATAGAGGAATGGTGAAGATGCAGGGAGTAGAGGTGGTGAAGGTGGATGTGTTTAAATACTTGGGATCAACAGTTCAGAGTAACGGTGTGTGTGGAAGAGAGGTGAAGAAGAGAGTACAGGCAGGATGGAGTGGGTGGAGAAGAGTGTCAGGAGTGATTTGTGACAGACGAGTACCTGTAAGAGTGAAAGGGAAGGTCTACAAGAGGGTAGTGAGACCAGCTATGTTATACAGGTTGGAGACAGTGGCAATGACAAAAAGGCAGGAGTCAGAGCTTGACATGGCAGAGCTGAAGATGTTAAGATTTGCACTGGGTGTGACGAGGGTGGACAGGATTAGGAGTAAGTATATTAGAGGGTCAGCCCAGGTTGGAAGGTTTGGAGACAAAGCCAGAGAGGCAAGATTACGTTGGTTTGTACATGTGCTGAGGAGGGATGCAGAGTATATTAGTAAAAAGATGCTAAGGATGAAGCTGCCAGGTAACAGAAAAAGAGGAAGGCCTAAGATAAGGTTTATGGATGTGGTGAGAGAGGACATGCAGGTGGTTGGTGTGACAGAGCAAGATGCAGAGGACAGGAAGAAATGGAAGCAGTTGATCCACTGTGGTGACCCCTAACAGGAGCAGCCGAAAGAAGAAGAAGAAGAAGAACCTGCACGTCTATGAGATTCCCTCCTTTATTTCCAATACAATTCTGGAATATCGCAGAATTGAATGAACTATTTTTGACATGAATGTAAAATTCTGTGGAAGCGTGACATAGGAGGTTGAAATGTTTAGTAGGCAAAAGAGTTACTGATGTTGATGTGATTATGCGTGATCTATGTAGAGAACAGGATAGGATTGATGAGCTGAGGATTCTTATGGCAAGTGGGATGCCTCCATCGTCAAAGAAACGTAGATTGTTGGAGAGACACAATCACTTTCAGCAGATACTGCAAAATAGGGATGAATACTCATCTTGTAGAATTTGTGAGAAATATCGCACGACTGTTGAAAATGTAACAGTGAGTAATGTGCAGCATACAAAGTGTTACGTGATGACTCTGGACTGAATATATCTTTCAGTACTCCGATTTCAAGCACTATGACTATTCAGTAATATGAGTTCTGTCCTACGTGAAATCTGATGACTAACTTACAGTCATAAGTGTACCTAGATAGGGTTTGAATTTGCGCCATTTCACATTATAGTTTGTCGACATACTTAACGTTATGTTGATTGTGGCTTTGAATACAGACGAGATGATCGGACGGCAGTCCAGTCGCTTCAGATTCATATTAATTGACTGTTATGGATTTATTTTGGAACTTCACAGTTATGTTTTGCTTACTGTACTTGGAGATGTTTTGTGAATGTTAACCTGCTGTGACACGTTGTCTGTAATTTGGAACAGATGGTGATTTGCAGTTAATTATTGACAGTGGTGGATGTTTTGCTGCATTAGGTTGTATTTTGTCGGTAAATTGAAAGTTGGGCTACCGTGTGTCAGGAATATGACGTGTCGGGAATGTAAAGTGTCGGTGAAGTGGTCTCAGGTTTCCGGTTGTTGGTAAAGTGAATGTTTGGTAAACTAAAGGTAATCTATCTATCTATATATATATATATATATATATATATATATATATATATATATATATATGTACAATCTGAAACATTGGATACTCATATTAGCTAATGGTTTTCAGGCTACAAATAACAGCATATGCTGATATGAATGAAGACTGTTTTCAATGCAGTTTTTGTCAACAGTATTTTGTATTGGATCGTGGTACAGTGGGGAATTCCCCCTTACCCTGCTGTTGTGTGATCTCAGAGTTGCAATATATATTTAGCTGAGGGTGTGGGAGGTGCAGGGGGCTGGGCCCTAGCAAAAAAAAAAAAAAAAAAGATTTTTAACTTTTATTGTTTGTAATCATTTTAGATTCAATCTAAAATGATCATTATTTTGTTAGTCGGCATTTTGAATGTTTGATAATATACTCATACACACACACACACACACACACACACACACACACACACACACACACACACACACACACACACACACACACACACATCAGTTCTGAGATTGCACAACAGTAGGGAAAAATGCAGCTTCAAAGATCACTGAAAGTTGTTTTTGGCAGTAGTGACTCGCCCAAATAGCATTTGAACCAAAACCATTCAATGGATTGACAGTTTACCATTTTTTTAACCATCTTAAAATGCTTATTCAGGTTTGTATCCCTGGGCTAAATTAGATGAGATGAAATAAGGACTTATTTGAGTCCTGGGGCAATGAGAACGTTTTAAATGATAGTATGCTATCAAACAATGAATCTAGAAACATGGATAACATTGATGTTTAGTTTGAAAGATCTTTTTGATCCATTGTTAATGCTTTTAAGTGTTGCTAAATAATTTTTGGCATATGTAATCACTAGCTGCTTATGAAGAGGTAGGACATGTCCCCAGAGTGATAACAGTTTTTTATGTAATCAAGACGGGCGAATGCTAGCAAAGAAATTTTGTTAGAATGTCTGTGGGCAAAACCAAAGTCATCCATTAAAAAAAAGAATGTGTCATTTAAATGACATAAAGGGTAATACAAGAGTTTATGAAACAGAAACAGCAGATATCCTTTGCACGTAAGATAACTGACATTTGATTCAAAGATGGCTGCCATTCTGTAAACACTGCTGAACTACATCTCTGCATATACCCTGAAGAAATCTAAACTTTAAATTGATACTAGGAACTTTTTAACACTAAATCTTCGACAGAACAACTACAACTTCATCTAATTACCTTGCAGGAGGAAGAAAATCCGAAAATTAATACTTTATTCAACAGGATTATAATAGATTAGCTGGCTCTGACAAGGAAAACAAACAAAGGCACCATGTGCTCTATACACTTTAAAATCTGTACTGTACAAGGATGTCGAAAGAGGAAAAAAATATGGACACAACCACTACTAAAACAAAACTTTCAGAACTGCGGTCACCGGAAAAAGATGTGATCTCTAAAAGGCAAAACATTACTAAACTACAAGAACAACAAAAGCTAGAGACCAGAACTAAATCAGATCAAACACTGAATATGGAGGATATCAAAACTGCCTTATTACCCATTCAAGAAGCTCTGAAAGAATTAACTAGCCAGATACAAACGTTTAGAAACTCTTGCAACCAACTACTTGAAAGAATGGAAAAATCTGAAACTCGGATTTCGGAAAATGAAGACAAAATAAATCTACTAGCAAAAAAAACAAGTACACATGATTTGGATATTCAGGCTATTCAAAGCAAAATTACTGAGTTAGAAGCAAGATCCAGGAGAAATAACATCATTATTAGAGGAATTCCTGAATCTGTACAATACGATGACTTAATCCCATCTATAACACAAATATTTACAGTGCTCCTAAATGACTCTGACATGGCAAAGCAAATCATTATTGAAAGAACACACAGAGCTCTGACAGAACAACAAGCTTCAAATACTCCAAGACCTGTATATGCTAAAATTCTTAATTATCAGGATGTTACCAGAATACTTGTAACTGCTAAAAAAGTGGTGGGAATATCATGTGGAAAAGCAACAAAATCTCTCTTGCTCAAGATTTACCTTTGCAAATCAGGCAAGTAAGACAGTCTTTATCTCCTTACTGTAGATTTCTTATTGATAAACAGGTCAAATTTCAAATGAAATATCCAAATACATTAACTTTCACAGTAGATGGGATTAAATATTCTGTTTCTGCGAAAAATGAAGCCAAAATTACGTTTCTAAAGGTTTTTAAAAGTATACCTGCTTCTGAGACTTGAACTGTATTCTCGTTGGGACTACCAGGCTGCCTGAGGTTGTATCTGCTGATTACTGTGGCTCGAGGTCTGGGTAATCCTTTGTCTTCTTTTGAAATACTTTAGGCCTTTCCTGAATTAATAGGGTTGCTGTTTTTTGCTGTTTTCGATGACCTGCAATCGTTTTCCAAAGTTTTATGGCTTCCACGAGCTGTCTGCATCGACGAGAAGACAGGAAATGCTTTCAGGACTGTAGAGGGGACATATTTCCATGTGGCACTTCCAGAAGTCTGTCTGTAATAGCGGTCCCCCATCACGAGTATTCTGCATGGTTTCTAGGCTTAGAAACCTGACAGGACTTGTTTTTAACCCTGTAAGGACATTTTAACATCAAGTAATGCACTGTTTTGTTAATTTAAGCACATAGGAACATTGTTATACACTGGTTAGTTAGTTAATAATTTAAACCCTTTCCTATATGGAAGATTAAAAGGTGTTATGCAGTACTGTTAAATATAGGGATTTTAGTACATCTTGCAACTTTATAATATGTAATATAACCTATATATTTTTACTCAGGGGTGATAGTTATGTATTACATTATTTGCATATTAGTTTATATGAGTAGAAGATAGCAATAGTCTATAATGTCTAAATAAGAAAAATGTTTATCTAAAGGTATGTGTGTTTTTATACAGGGTTATAACTCAGCTTCTTTCTATAATAGAAGGAAAACTTGTCCATTTGTTAAAATCGTATTTTTTTTCTTCTTTCTCAAATGTTATTTTATGAATATATAGGTGAGTTATAGTATCTATATATAGCACGCTAATCATAACTACTAAAAGCTTTGTACAGTAATGTTATATCTTTAATATGATTTTTTTTTTCTTTTCAATAACAACTAAGATGTAGATAACAGTGGTGTTTGTTAGGGAATGTTTAGAATAGACTCTGTAATAGTTAGGTTAGCTAATATAGGTCTTAACTATAGGATGTTTTTAAGGTTTTTTAATTTAAGATTTTTTTGTTTCTGGGTTTCTTTGACCCTTTTAGTCCTCTATGATATGCAAGACCTATGTATGTCCTGGTCCTGGGTTAGAGTGGGTAGGCAGTGGTATAGGACGGGATGTCAAGAATGCTTCCAAATTATGTACGTTTTTCAACTTATTTTACCTTTCCTTTTTGTTTTCCCTTCTAAACTTTTACGTTATAATAACTATTTGAATGTGGGAAGTAGACTCATGGAACGTTAAAGGGCTCCAGAACTTAAAGAAGAGAAAGTTAATTTTACACTTATTGTTGCAGGCTAAGGCAATGCTTATATTACTTCAAGAAACGCATTTAACTAATGATCAATGGGTTGATATCCAAAGAAGAAAGTGGATTAGAGAAGTAATAGCTTCAGAAGGTAAAACTAACAGTGCTGGGGTAGCTATAATTATTAAAAACAAATATAAGGGAAAGATTTTAGACTCTAAGGCAGAGAAAGATGGAAGATGGTGTTTTGTTGTTCTCTTAGCTACCCAGTTTGATAAACCAATCTTATTGTTAAATGTTTACGCACCCTGTAATGACCAGCATCTATTCTTAACATCATTATATCCAATTTTGACACAATATGATAAGTACTATATAATTATTGGAGGAGACTGGAATTCCTATCAGAATCCGAAGTTGGATAGATCTTGTCCACAAAGAGCATTTAATAAACAAGTGATATCAGTATTAAGTGATGTTAAGGAAGACTTTCAACTATATGATCCTATTCAGTATTTAAATACTGGTAATAGTATAAATAATTATACGTTTTATTCCCCGTGTCATAAAATGTGGTCCAGAATAGATTTCTTTTAGATTTCAAGAATAATGGTTAACCTGGGACCCTTAGTTGTTACACATGCATGATACGCATCAGATCATTCAAAAATTTCATTAAGTTTTGCTAAAGATCCAATGGAGGTCCAATGGCAAAGAGGTTTTAACCGGTCTCTTAACCCAAATTTGTTGAATAAGGAGGAAATAGTGCAGGAAATTACAGGTCATCTTAAAGAATTATTAGATAGATTAAAGAAACAACAAAGTGTACCTGACATTGATTGGGCAACAGTTAAAGCACAAAGCTTCATACTATAAAAAAATACAAAATAGAGATATTCAAAAACTAGAGGCTAAAATTAAGACACATGATCAAGAATTGATGCAAAACTTTAATACTCAATCAGAGGTGGAACTACTTAAATATCAAAAAGATCTCTTCCTAATACAAAATCGTAATTTGGTGTTTCAGGAACATAGAATGTTATTGAGGTATGCCAATCATGTGCAAACACCATCAAGGGCATTAGCTAGGATAATTAATCAATCGAGAACAGCAGTACAAATTTCGGAAATACATTTTAGAAACACAACTTATTTCAAAACTGAAGATATCATAAATGTCTTTGAGCAGATATATACTAATATATATGGTGAGCATAGTGACTTATCCCCCCATAGAACTAGCAAGGAATTTTTACAAACTATTAAATTTCCGAAAATAGAAGACAGTATTCAAAGTGATTTGATTAAACCGATATCTGAAGAAGAAGTGATATATACAATTCAATATATGAAATCGCACAAGTCACCAGGTCCAGACAGTATGACGGTGGAATTCTATAAGTAATTTGACAATATCTTTGGCAAAATACTCTCACGTGTCTTTAATTATATAATTAAGAATAAAATTAATGATCCCCATCTTAATGCTTCAAAAACCATTTTTATACTCAAACCTAACTCTGATTCTCAAAACCCAGATAATTATAGACCAATTTCATTAATAAATGTAGATATGAAAATTGTAACCTCTATTATAGCTAATAGATTAAAAAAAGTAATGAATCATATTGTGTCTAGTGAACAGGCTGGCTTTATGGCAAATAGACAAACTAGTGATAATACACTTACACTACATACCTTAATAGCTTATGCTAAACAAAAGAACCTTAACATGTATGCGCTTATGATTGATGTGCAGAAAGCTTTTGATAGGGTTGATATAAACTTTTTGTTTGAAATTTTACATTTTAATATATCTCAAGAGTCTGTTGAAGTGTTAAAAATTCTATGTAGTAATCCTTATACCACACTCTATATAAACAGCAATTCTTCTAAAAGAATACCAATCAGAAATGGAACATGTCAGGATTGTCCTCTGTCTCCTTTATTATTTAATATATATGTTGAACCTTTATTCCTATACATTAAACAGAATATATACCACAATGCCCCATTAGTTTACGGAACAAAAATATCAATGGCAGCATTTGCAGATGATCTGAATATTTATTGTACAACTCCAATCTCAGACACTAAAAAGATACTAAAAGCAATAGAGAACTTTTCAGAAGTTTCCAACTATAAAATGAATCTAAAAAAACCTAGCATTTTCCCATTGAGAACTCCCAAACCCTCTTCACTGTTGCCTCTGGTGGGACAAAAAATGTGTAAAGATAACATTAAATACTTGGGTATTGGCTTAGCTACAGATGATAAAGATTTTTATGTTACTAATATTAAAACAGTTTGGGATCAAATAGTATCTGATTTGGGGCGATGGAAGAATTTATGACTACCAGTATTATCAAAAGTATCAATTATCAAAATGAATGTACTACCACGATTATTATATATTTTCAGATCTGCTCAGGTAGTAATTTCAAAAACATTTTTTAAACAAATTCACAAAGAATTAGCTAAATTTATCTGGGAGCCAAAGAAAACAAGGATTTCATATGAAAAATTAATGACCCCAAAACATAGAGTTGGATTGGAGTTACCAAATTTTGAAACTTACTATCTTATAGTAAATTCAAACAGGCTTCTTAGAATTGATAATTATAACATAACTAGCACTAAATGGATACCTACCTGGGTAGTTCTGAATTATAAATATATTTTACATTTAAATATTAATCCTAAAGCCATACCCTTTTACCTAAAGAAACTTTGAAACTGTATGGGATAATAGATCACATTAAATTATGTGTAACGTCTTTACAAACCTTATTTCAATCATTAGATCTTGCTCAATATATGATGGCTTATCAATCCTTTCATAGAAACCCTAACCTGAGACTAAATAAAAAACTAATTGATCTTAAAGAATTCCCATTAATAATCAATATTTATACACTTCTCAAACTCTCGGCTAATCAGATAAGACAAGAATTAAATTTACCCAAAAACTATCTCGTTATTATAAGACAAATTAGGGAACTTTCTATAAGTTACTTTAAAAATTTTAAACCCTGAGAAGAGAATATAATTAAATGTTTGAATTTGTGGCAAGCTCTCCAACAAGATATTAAATTTATAACAGCAGCAAATAATCTAATTAAAGGAGTTTAAATTCCAAGATAAAATTCTTTTGTCAAAATATTGGAAAGAGAAAATGCCAGAGACAGAAGACAGTCATATGATAAAAGTAATTGATTTGACTACAAAATCTATTTCTCTTCAAAAACTGATGTATACCCAGTTGATGATATGGAATAATGCGTATTATACACACCTTAGCCTGCATAAATTTAATTCCAAAAATTCTCCAGTTTGTCCTTACTGCAAGGATCAATCTGCTGATCTTCTTCATATGTTCTGGAGTTGCAAATGCATATACAGACTTTGGAACTCACTAAAGATACAACTTCAAAAGATGGGTAACCAAAGTACAACATTGTCATGGAAATTTATGATTTTGCATATTTCCCCAAAAGAACTTCCTAAATCTCAAAGTATTGTATTAATCAATATCTTTTTATTAATGAAGCTATACATAGCTACTAATTGGTTAGACCCATCCAAAACATCATGGAATAATTTTAGAGTACTAGCAATAAGGCATATATTAGCTCACAAATTACTTTTGAACCAACATAATAAAAATATTAACAATCCAAAAATATGGGAACAAGTATTTAATATTATATTAGCGTAACATCTCATATTTGAATTTAACAAGAATTATTTTTACACCTTTAAAAAACTCTGTAACACTAACTGTTTATTACTTGAATTGATCTTAACCATTTGTATACTTTTGGTTTATAATTCAATGTGTTACTTGGAAGCATTTATGTAAATATTGTATATATGGTTTGTGTTTTTGTTAATTACTTTAGTTGGTAGTTTTTTTTTTAAATTTTTTTGTTTTGTTTTAATTTTTTATGGCATATAAGAAATTAATAAAATTATTATTGAAAAAAAAAGATAACTGACATTTTAAATAATTATGGCACTGAATTGAATAAAATAATTTAATAGCTATATGGTGGAAATAAGAAATATCATAGATTTATTTTGAAAAAAAGATATACATTTTCCTTGCATAGAAGGTTCATTTTTGCCTCAGGTGTGAAATTCATATATAGTTCAAGTACTTTCGATTTCTTTGTTGGAAACAAAAATGCTACTTTTCAAAAATAATGGGCAATGAGAGGGGGAAGTAGTACAAGTTAAAAGACAATTTCAAAATAGTCAAAGGAAATAAACTAGATGATGTGATAAATATGTCACCCAGAATTTTTTTACCAGATCTAGCTGTAAGCTATACAAAAATTGTACCAATACGCAATGTAATAAATGTCTTTATTTGTTTTAAATATGGTGTGCTATGTGTTTTTCCAAAATATATTCTTAACAGAGCAGTAATGAACACACCTGTAGTATAGTAAATGTATCATTAAGAAATGTGGCACAGAAGGTATACATTATAAATGCAAAGTAAATGGCAAATTATTAAAAATGTCATCATTAAAGATCTATACACAATCATAGACAATAATATAAATGTTGTCCAATGTGTATCTTTTAAAGTTAGATACTTTCTGTAGTACATCTAATTCAAAAGAGTATGTCTAGTCACTCCAAGGAGAACATTATATCATTTTATACATTACTGATTCAACTCCTAATTAAATACAATGCTGCAAGCTGGTGTCTTCAAATAAGCCATTTGAAACACCTTGATTCTTAAATAGAAAACCATAGGGTTGATAAACTTGAAATACTCAAAAAGGTTTCAGGAA
This sequence comes from Protopterus annectens, assembly GCF_019279795.1. Lineage (NCBI taxonomy): Eukaryota > Metazoa > Chordata > Ceratodontiformes > Protopteridae > Protopterus > Protopterus annectens. The sequence continues at coordinate 929,805,199 of NC_056725.1, read as the reverse complement.
TTTAATATATTTTATTCTTAGTAGTTACTGAGATGTAACATCTATATGGTTTATAGGAGGTAATGTCTGATCTTGTTTTGACTGTAACCCTGCACCTAGAATGCATCTCTGTAGTAGTAAACATCAGACAGGGGAACCAAATAAAAAATAAAATAAGTAACAATAATATAAAAACAAAACTGAGAAACACATTTTATGATGCCTTTCAAGATTACAGAATATACTTCCACTTATTATCAGATGTAATGCATATACATATATATATATATATATATATATATATATATATATATATATATACATACAATAAAAACTTCAAAAAATAAACACTATTAAATTAAAACAAAAGATGAAACTGAGAGCCAATAATTAGCGCTTTCATCCAGTTTAATGTGCTGGACTTCATCAGAATATAAAATAATACATTTTCAAAGCAACATATACCAGTGGTAATGATATAGTGACATCACAGTAAAAAGACCAATAAAAGGTTCTAAATAAGAAAACATAAATGTATAAACATGTACACTTAAGTAATAAATAGTATCTCATGAATAATACATCAATTAGTAGAGAATTCTGAGTATAGATAGAACAGAGCATGTAAATAATGGATTCAATTATGCCATTTAAGAACATATCTAATATTCAAACATTCATTTAATCCTGGGGGAGCCTCTGCATTTAAAAAGAGCTGCCAGCATAATTCTTTAACTTCTAAAATAGTGTTTTTGTCCCCAAAAAAGAAAGGAACTTGGTCTAAAATGAAAAATTTAAACTCTGTGAAAGAACAACAAGCAATACTATGGCCAATGCATTACTCAAGTCCCCATTTCTAATAGCTGCATAGTGCTCCTTGATTCTGGTAGAGAGCTTGTGTATAGTTTTACCTATATAAAAAGAAGAACATGCTGTGCAGATGGCCACATAGACAAGAAAAATAGAATTACAATCAAAATGGTCCATGACAGTAACTGTAAAATTATTGTGTTTAAAAGTATACCTATCAATAGTAAAGATCCATTTGCATACAATGCATTTACCACAGGAAAACATACCCTTGATCTGGTGTGGTATCGGTGGAGACAAAAGGAAAGGGCAGTCTCTATTTTCAAACAACAACTGTAGAGATTTAGTCTTTTTTAAGCATGAAGACTGGACTAGCACCCAACTTCAAGTGTATATCTTGACTGCTGGTCAAAATGTCCCAGTTATTGTAAAGTACTTTCTTAATAGCATTAAAATCTCTACAAATGGGTATAGGGAAGGAGGTAAATTTGTCTAAATTAGTGGGTGAAGGCTGTGAAGAGCTGGGACTAGGTATAGAGGAATTAAGACCTGGTATAGAGTTAACTGTGGGAACAATGGAAGCAGGATTGCATTTATGCTTAGGGGTGAATCCCTTTAAAATGATAGGAGGAAATTTGTAAACCTCTGGGTCCAAATTTCAGAACTGATATCAAGTAGTAGTTGTAAAGGATAGCCTCTATCTAGTAAAATATGGTAAAAGTATGACATTCTTTCAAAAAGGAGTAATCATCAGAGATAATTCTAGATAATCTATTATCCCCAATGCTTTCAATGCTTCAAATATGAATATTTTGAACAGCCTGATTGCCTCTTTGTCTGCCTCTTCGTTTGATGCTTCTGCAACTACGACTGTGAGTAATAGCCTAAGTGCTTCTGCTGCAACCTTGACTGTGAATAATAACTTAAGTGCTTCTACAGCAACGATGTCTGTAAGTAATAGCTTAAGTGCTTCTGCTACAATTGTGTCTCCCACCTTGCCGAACTCTGCATTAAATGCACCCACATCCACTACAATCTATGTGCCGTTTGTATCAACGGTTTCTAATGTCAACCCTTCTACAACTGTGGATGTTCCTATTAATAGTTTTGTTTCAGCGATCTCTACAGTCCATGTGCCATCTGTATCAGCGGCTTCTAGTGTCCATTCTTTAATGGCTTTAGTGGCTGCAGATATCTCTACATCCAATTTAGTTTTGGCAGCTACACCCTCTTTTTACTCAGGAGCTGCTACAGTACAGACTGTGATGGCACCCGCTACAGCACCAGCTCCGATGTGTTATCCTTATATTTCTATGCCTGCTATCAACAGAAATAATCCCTTTACGAGGGAAAGTGCACAGTATTTGGTACCACCAAATCTTGGCTCACCGGACTTCATTTCTAACGGCTCTTCTGCTACTTTCAACTGTCAGGAGAGACCGTTACACTATACACAGTCTAGACTTAATTCTGATTGGATGGGACTTACACATCCTGCAACTAAGATGACCGGACATTCAGTCTCAATGGATCCTACTATTTTAAGACAGCAATCTGCTCCAGTGAACTTAACTGAAAATCTTCTATCCTTCATTCACCTTAATGACTTAATCCGTTCACAGAGGTTATTAATACTACTAATACAACAGATTTTGTTGTCACTGAACGGAACACCCCACCTTCCATTAAAGTGTTAAAACAGAACCTATTCAGACTCGAGAGGCTTTTTATTGTTTTTAAAAACCTACAATACGACAACTTTTACTTGACAAGTTGCCTCAACAAGGACATTGTTCCTTTAGGACTTTGCATTTCTAAATTCCCCAATAATTTATCTAGGAATTCTGCTCTATATAAAGAATTGGGAGCCTTATACAACACCACAGGCTTATTAGTGCTTCAATCACCAATTGAGCATAATAAACAAAAGCTCTCTAATATCAGTTCTGAAATTTTGACCTTACATGATGAAGTGATTAAACACCCTGACTTATATATGCTCTTACACATTTTCAATGGGATACATCCCAGAGTCACCGGACGTGTGGCCACTATAATTCATAGAAAAAAACATAAGTTACAGAGGGATTTATTACACTATGCACAGAACAGAGCCTACCCTTTACGGTCGGAAAAGAAATTTAGATTCAGCTTCAGAAACTTTTATAATGAAAATGGCACATCAGTTCTTAATAAAGGGAACTCTTTTTTATCATTTAACAGGGCTTACAATGTTTTTTCTAACCGACCTAATGGTTATTTTAACCGCATTTCTTCTACCTTTCATAATTCTTCTTGCCATAGCCCCTTTCCTTCTGCTGGGACCGTACATACTGATTCCCCAAGGGATGTACTGCTTGTTAACTCTACAGCATGTGCTCTGTGCACTTTGATTTCAACTAAACCAGTTCAGTCTGTATTAAATCAGTCTATTCCTAGTCATACTACTCTATCCTTCCCCAGTAACAGCTCAGGCTGATCACCTTACTAATAAGTCAGGTTCAGTTCCCACCACCTGTCATGAGAATGCATTCCCTTCTACTTCTACCATTATTGATAATAATGCATCCCGGTCTTCCACTTCTAATAACCTAATTAACCTGTTACATACTAATGATTCTCCAGCTATTTCTAAGGTCTTAACTGCCTCTCCCCTGATCACTACAGACTCGAATGTATCCAACAATGCTAATTTTTTAGCCAAACAGAATCTGACTTTGTCTCCTTCCCCTATTGTCACCAGAAGGAGAGGGAGATTAATGCAATACAGAGGCAGAAGCTCAAATCATTATATGGACCTCAGGGAGAACACTACTCATCAGGAATTGACACTTCCATATGTGACAAGAAGTGTTTCTCTAAGATCAGAGTCTCAGATGGGGAGATGATTCCTACGAGGGATACCAAGAAGGTTTCAGACTCACTAAATTTTATAAATGAAGTTTTGGACTTAGACATTAACCTGGATGTAGACACTACGTCTAATTTTGACTGTCTGTCTGATGTAGACACTATTCAGAATGTTAACTCTACAACTATTATTGACACTACTGTTAATTTGGACACCATTATTGACAATACTCATGATTTTGAGGCTCCAACTTAGTCTGACTCAGAAGTTTTCAATTTAACTGATAGAGTTCTCTCAGATAGTTGTGTTAGTCTTCTAAAATTAGGTTTTTCTTTTATTCCTGCCTATTGTGCTGACTTATCTTCTCTGTTATTGGATCTCAGACTATTTGTTAGGAAACTGAATTTAAAATGACTGCATCTTAAAAGTAATGTAGATGTAGATGATGATGAGGATGATGTTGGTGACTGTCCACTTGGTAATAATTCTAATAAGCAATATAAATTACCGATTAAGAAAAGTCTGTATAACCCCCCTTTATGCAATACTTTACAGAATTTTTTTTAAACTATGTGAAATGGATTTACGTAGTATCATAATTGCTAATAGTTCTTACAAATGGTTTAACCTTTCTAAGTCACAATTGTCTACTTTATACTCTCTTGTCAATGACAAATCTCTTAGAATTATGAGAGCTGATAAGGGCTCTGGGATAGTTTTAATGGAGCATGATAGATATACTCAAACTTTACTAAAGGACCTCACTAATAATGAGTTTTATTCCCCAGCCACTATGTCTGATGTCAGAAAAGCCTTCAGATCGATTGATAAATATATTATTAATCTTTACAAGAATAAGCTGATTTCTGATTCTGAGTTGTCTTTTATGTCTGTTACTTATCCACATTTATGAAAATTTTTTGGTATCCCCAAAATCAATAAGGACTTGCTTAACCCCCTTTTAGACATATTGTGTCTAATAAAAGAATGAAAACGGAAGGTATTGCTGAATACATTGATCTAGTTTTGAATCCTATAGTGCAGAAGTCTCCCTATTTTTGGAGAGACTCATGGGATTTTTTAAATCTTTTATATTTAAACCCCCCTCCAGGCCCAGATATTATTTTGGTTACGTTAGACATTGAGTCTTTATACACTAATATTTCTCATGATATAGGTCTGCAGTTTTTAAAGAATTACCTTCAGAAATACACTGACTGGTCTCTATAGAAAATTAACACTATTTGTACTTTGACTTCACTTGTACTCACTAATAATTTCTTTTATTTTACTGATAAGAATATTCATCAGACTAAAGGAGTAGCTATGGGGGCCAAGTTAGCACCAGCATATGCAAATTTGGTTCTTGCATGGTGGGACGTTAGTTCTTTGGTTTCTCTTACTAGTTTTAGTCAAGTATTTTTATACAGAAGATATATTGATGATTTGTTTTTTATATGGAATGGTTGTAAAAAATATTTGTTTTCCTTTATTAATGACTTGTCTAACAGTATTCCTTTTTTAAAATTTAAAATATCTGCACTAGGCAGCCATGTCAACTTTCTAGATACACAGGTCTTTTTTAGCTCTAACTCCCAGTCATGGTCATCTTCTATTTTTAGGAAGAGTACCTTCAGAAATAATTATTTACATTACACTAGTATGCACCCTATGTTCACTAAACATAACATGGCCAGGGGACAATAAATTAGATTATCTAGAATTATCTCTGATGATTACTCCTTTTTGAAAGAATGTCATACTTTTACCATATTTTTACTAGATAGAGGCTATCCTTTACAACTACTACTTGATATCAGTTCTGAAATTTGGACCCAGAGGTTTACTAAATTTCCTCCTATCATTTTAAAGGGATTCACCCCTAAGCATAAATGCAATCCTGCTTCCATTGTTCCCACAGTTAACTCTATACCAGGTCTTAATTCCTCTACACCTAGTCCCAGCTCTTCACAGCCTTCACCCACTAATTTAGACAGATTTACCTCCTTCCCTATACCCATTTGTAGAGATTTGAATGCTATTAAGAAAGTACTTTACAATAACTGGGACATTTTGACCAGCAGCCAATATATACACTTGAAGTTGGGTGCTAGTCCAGTCTTCATGCTTAAAAAAGACTAAATCTCTATAGTTGTTGTTTGAAAATAGAGACTGCACTTTCCTTTTGTCTCCACCGATACCACACCAGATCAAGGGTATGTTCTTCTGTGGTAAATGCATTGTATGTAAATGGATCCTTACTATTGATAGGTATACTTTTAAACACAATAATTTTACAGTTACTGTCATGGAGCATTTTGATTGTAATTCTATTCTTGTTGTCTATGTGGCCATCTGCACAGCATGTTCTTCTTTTTATATAGGTAAAACTATACGCAAGGTCTCTACCAGAATCAAGGAGCACTATGCAGCTATTAGAAATGGGGACTTGAGTAATGCATTGGCCAAAAAGAGTATTGCTTGTTGTTCTTTCACAGAGTTTAAATGTTTCATTTTAGACCAAGTTCCTTTCTTTTATGGGGACAAAAACACTCTTTTAGAAGTTAAAGAATTACACTGGCAGCTACTTTTAAATGCAGATGCTCCCCCAGGATTAAATGAATGTTTGAATATTAGATATGTTCTTAAATGGCATAACTGAATCCATTATTTACATGCTCTGTTCTGTCTATACTCAGAATTCTCTACTAATTGATGTATTATTCATGAGATAGTATTTATTACTTAGGTGTACATGTTTATGCATTTATGTTTTCTTATTTAGAATCTTTTATTGGTCTTTTTACTGTGATGTCACTATATCATTACCACTGGTATATATTGCTTTGAAAATGTATTATTTTATATTCTGATGAAGTCCAGCACATTAAACTGGATGAAAGCGCTAATTATTGGCTCTCAGTTTCATCTTTTGTTTTAATAGTGTTTATTTTTTGATGTTTTTATTGCATATTATTATTTCTTCAGTATCATAAGAGTTTTATGTTTATATATATATATATATATATATATATATATATATATATATATATATATAGATATATAATCTGTAGACATGCACACACAAAACAAGCTTCATGAAGGCAAATGCCTAAAAAGAATAAAAATATTAAAGCAATATGACATCCAAATGGTTTGAAAATAAAATATTATGAATGGACTAGTATAAGCAGTATATGTACATCTACAGTACTAGAAAAAAATAATTGGAATTATATTTGAAGATAAGTATAATGTTGTAATATCTGAAAATATAAGATTTTATACAATGTGTACAGATGTGAGTCATAATATTTGGAAAGATGAAATATGTTGTAATACAGCTGTAAGTATCAGGTGTAAATTTGGACAGATATGAGGTGTATTATGAAGGTATTTGTGTTGTATAATATTTAGAGCTAAATGAGGTTTTGCAATACTTGTATAGGTGTGATCTGCTATATTTGCAGATATGGGAGGTGTTGGAATATGCGTAGAACTATGAAATATAATATTTGGAGTTACATAAGGGATATGTGTAGTAGTGTGAGGTATAATATTTATGGAGGTGTGAGGACTTGTAATCAGAGATATAGCTAGGGTTGGGGTGAATGGGGCAACCATGCTAGGTTCAAGGCATTATGGGGCATAACTGGCAGATGCCAATTAATCTTTGTACATTCAGTTCTGCATTTGCATTTGCATTCAAAACTAAAGTGTTTTAGTTCTTTGTGTGTGATATAAACTGTAGAAACCACTTGTTACCAGCGTAGCAAGTGGTTTTCTATAGTTTATTTTTTTTTCTAGGAATATGGAAAAGTATTTTTTGTTTTGTTTGTTTTATTTGGTCCTCAAATATTTTTGTTTTTCAAATTAAAGTTGAGGGGGCTCCAGATTAGGAAAATGCACAAAGAACAATAATTACTTGTTGTGGTTCTATGTTACAATATGTACATATGTGTGTGTGTGTGTGTGTGTGTGTGTGTGTGTGTGTGTGTGTGTGTGTGTGTGTGTGGCATAACATTTGGAGATCTGTGGGCTGCTATAATATGTTTATAGTTGTCAGATATAATATTTGCAGATATGTGAGTTTTTTGTGTAGTTGTGAGCTGTAACATGTGGACTTATGCGAAGTACTGTAATATGTGTAAAGGTGTGATTTGTAATATTTGTAGATATATGATGTGTTATGACATGTGCATAGATATAGATTACAATATCTGGAGAGATGTCTGATGTAATATGTCTATAGGTGTGAGGTGAATTATTTCAAAAGATGCGAGGTGTTGTAATAGGTGCTTAAGTATTAGGCACAATATCTGGAGACATGTGAGGGTCTGTAGTATGTGTTAATGCATGTAGCATAATATTTTGAGAAATGTGAGGGGTTGTAATTCATATACAGATGTGAGGTATAACATTGGGAGATATGTGAAGTGTTATAATGTGTGTACAGGTATGAAGTGTAACACCTGGAGATATCTGAAGTGTTGTAATATAGGTATAAATATGAAGCATAGTATTTGAAGAGATGTGTGTCATTATAATGTATGTATTTGTATGATGTGCAATATTTGGAATGATGTGTGGTATTGTAATATGTGTAAAGGTGTGATATACAAAATTTGGAGAGATGGGAGGTGCAGTAATATATATGTATGTATGTATGTATGTACGCATTTGTATGGTATAATATTTGGAGGAATGTGAGGTAATGTAATATGTATATAAAAGTGAGGTATACATTTGGAGATGTGTGAGGTGTTTTAATGCCTGTAGGTATGAAGTGTAATATTACAAGATATGCAAGGTATTGTACTATGCATATAGTTGTGACATGTGATATTTGTAGATAAATGAGGAGCTGTAATATGTGTACAAGTGAGAGGTATAATCTCTGGAGATATATGAGGTGTTGTAGTATGTTTACAGATGTGAGATGTAATATTTGTAGATATGTGAAGTGATATGTATATGCTGTGTGTGTGTGTGTGTGTGTGTATATATATATATATATATATATATATATATATAGTATAGATAGTATAGAATAGTATAGATATACTGCCTCTCATTAGTCATCTTGGGATAAATGCTTCTGCTTTCTCCTGGTGAGAGAAGGAGTGCAGTTACATTATTTCCTGGAGACTGCTGATCACCAGAAAGCTGAATAACTGCTTTATAGGTGACAGCTTGGAATCTGTGCTTATATTCTGATCCAGGAGGAGCAGATTGCATTGATTCCTGACTCTTTCTGGTTGGAGAGTGAGTATCTGTGCTTAACGTTCCTGATTGGTCTATTCAAGGCTATTCGAGGCAGCTACCAGAAAAAGGCTACAAGCCTGCAGAACCTTGCATCTTCTGGGACAAGACTGTGGATCACCAAACAGGCCATGACGTGCTTCTCTTCTTGGGATTGGTGTTAACATTTTGCTTCTGGTGAGAGAAGAAGCAAAGAAGTATTGTATCCCAACACTTGAAGCTGGGCTGAGACCAGCATTAGTAGTAGCCAGGCAGTAGCCATTCATGCGACTCCCCTCTTTTCATCATTCTTGACAAGCTAATTCTTTGTTTTCAGTAAAGACTGCATGATTTCTTTCTAACTTCAGAATATCTGTCTAAATACTTTATCCTTATATTTTCAGGGTCTACATATTAGTTTCCCCTCAAGTATTTGGCAGTGCTCTATACGGACTCAGACACCTTGAGTGACTTTTTTCCTGTAAAAGTACAATTGAAAGTTCTCCAATATCTAGTTGCACACAGGACATCTAGTTTGCAGTGACAAGCACTGTCCACATAGTTGCAAAGCGGATACTCCTGACAGTGATTGATATTCTCACTCCAACAGTCTAATCAATAAAAAAAGGTCAGTTGCCATGCATATGAATTTTTCTACTGTCTCTATTACTGGTTTGGTGGATATGGGCATCCTGAGGCAATGTAGAAATTGCCTCATGTTTACTGACAACCAGTTAATTCTCAAACAAACTGATATGGTATATGAGAGATGTATTTACACAACATCACTGGAGGCAAAGCTGTCACATAAAAGTACTCCTAATATCCATAAGGTTGTCAGTAGTACACATGCTGCACCCATCATGCACAATTCAAAGCAGATATAAGCAGACATATAGATCCACATATACTGTGTCACTTACATGTAACCTTCCTAAACCACAAAGACCTCCTAGACAAAGTACACATAAGAAATACCCTGAGCAGCCCCAAACGCAATCTTTCAAAACAACACCCACATCAACTCATAAACTACATCTCATGGAGCCTCTACCTCCAAGCCCATAAGGCAAGCGACTACACAATCCAACATTCTAGTCATTGGAGGCTCCATTGTGAGACACACTGATGTCCCTCTCACCAGGATGAGTAAGGAGAAAGTTACGGTCAGTTGCTTATCAGGGACTAGGATCTGCCACATTACGCATGCACTCAGGTCATTGGATCACAATTACCAATATGACTCAGTCATAGTCCATGTGGGAGTCAATGACCTGAGACATACCTCCTTAGACTATATGAAGAGAGACATCATACAGCTCTTGGAATATGTATCTCAGGCTGGTATGAGCTTAGCATTGAGCAGCATTTTACTTTCTCCAAGAATTATGCCACAATATGAACAAAATATGATTGACTTTAATAATTTGCTTAGTTTCTGGTGTCATTCTAAGGGGGTGCAATATTTGTCAACATGGAAGGAGATAGTCAACAGACCACGCTGCTTAGCCAAGAATGGTCTGCACCTCTCCTCTCTAGGCTTTTGAATATTAGCTAAAACATTGTCTTCCCCCATAGTGCCTTTTTTAGGCAATGCCAAACTGAAAGTACTTCTGACATAACAAATCAAAACCAAGAAAATCTAAAGGTATTACTGCTCAGTGTTAGGAGCTTAAACAAAAAAACTCCACTCCCTGGAAGCTCTCTTTACCCTAGAGAATGCTGATGTCTGTGCAGTCTCTGAAATGTGGTTTAAAGCCATGGACAGCACACCAGCAGTGCAGGGTTATAATTCCTTTCACACTTTTAGACCAGCTACTTCACAGGCGGGGACTAAAGGTGGAGGTGTCTCTAGTTACATCAAAAATAAATATACTTCAAGGCTGGTCAAACAGGACAATGCACTTGAGCTTCTCCATGTTCAAATTACCATAGGTAAAATCCAATGCCACTTCCGTGCAAGCTATAGGTCCCCCTCTATGACCCAGGAAACCCATACCATGTATTTAAACTTATTAGAAACACTAACCATCCAACCCAATACCATATTCATGGGTGACTTTAATTACCCCACTATTAAATGGAAATCCTATACAACATCAAACGTGCATGCACAGAGATTCCTAGATTTTGTAAACACAAACTCCCTGGATCAGATAGTCAATACACCAACCCAGGGTGTAACCATACTGGAGCTGGTCCTCACTAATATGGGAGAATGCTGCCCACACTCTACTGTAATGCCTTCCCTGTTAAGGTCAGACCACAAAATGGTCTCCTTTGAAGTAAAAATAAAACCTGGACCCCCAGCTAAACCGGGAATATTCATGAACTATTCTAAGGCTAACCTCCTGCTGTTAAGTGAGAACCTGGCAAAATTTCAAGCCCCTATAAACCCTGAAAACACTTCTGCCTATGCAGAACTGTTCAAAGAAACCATGTACAAGCATGTTAGTAGCTGCATAGAGGCAGCTGTACCCACAAGGAAGAAGTACAGAATTAACTCAAAAAACAAGCCACCTTGGTGGAATCACAAAATCAATTGGAATTATAACAGGAGGAAGCAAATCATGGCAAAAATTAGGAGGTGCAGCACCCAGCAGGATTAAAGCACTCTCATTAAAGTAAACAAACAACTCAAAGGACAAATAAAGTATACCAAAGCCAAATTTGAGGTAAGTTTGGCCTTCCAGGCCAAGGACAACCACAAAGCATTCTTTGGCTATGCCTGCAACCTCAAAAGCAATATATAGTTGTATGCAGAGCTCATTGTAAATGGAGCCACACATACTGAGCCAGAAGATATAGCAAACCTCCTGGCTGATAAATTCAGCTCCAGCTCTACTCCTCTCTCCCCCTCAACTTTTCCTCAGGAAATATCATCAAATATAACTCCCCCTATTATCACTAGGGAACAGGTCCTTAATGCTCTCTGTAAGACCAAGAATATAGCATCAATGGGCCCAGACAATATCCCAGGATGCCTTTTAAATAGCATGAAACATTGGAATTACTATTTAACTGTAGCCTCCAAACAGGCTTTGTGACTCATGAATGGAGAAAGGCAACAGTCATCCCTCTGCACAAAGGTGGGCCATCTACAGATCCTAGAAACTACAAATCCATAAGTCTCACTAGTCTTATATGCAAAGCCATGGAAAGAATTATCATGTAAATGATCAATAATTATATAGTGAACTTCCAGACATGGGACCCAACCTAGTTTGGTTTTGTCAAGAGCAGATCATGTCTACTCAACCTGTGGACTTCTTTGAGAAGGTCACCAAAACAAAAGATAAGGGGAAAATTGTTCACACTGACTACCTTGACCTGGCCAAGGCATTTGGCACAATACCCCACTCAGACATTGTTGACAAACTCAAGAGGTTAGGTACAAACCCGTATGTCATCCAGTGGATAGCCAACTGGCTCACAGACAGGACCCATGAAGTTAAAGTTGGGAAGTCCACCTCTACAAAGAGGCCAGTCACAAGTGGAGTCCCTGAGGGATCAGTTCTTGGACCGCTCCTTTTTGGCATTTGCTTCTCAGAAGTCAAGGCCAATGTCAGTGGTCTCTGGCTGACTAAATTTGCAGATGATTGCAAATTAGGAGCTGTCATTGAATCTCACACTGACACAAATGTTCTCCAGGAGGGGCTGACACAGACAAACAACTGGTATCAGAGTCATGGACTAAAACTAATTGCCAAAAAATGCATAATTATATCCTTTGGGAAGTCATCCATCCTTGGTAACTATCATACTGGCAACACACCCCTTAGAGCTGACCCAGTAGTCAGGGACTTAGGGACTCACATATATAGTAATCTAGCCTTTGATCATCACGTGTCTACAGTGGTGAGGAAATCTTTCTATGTTGCACAACTTATAAACAAAGGTATGGCATCTAAGTCCAAGGAAGTCATTGTTCCACTGTATTCAGCATTCATCAGACCTATCATTGAGTACAATGCCCCTTTTGGTATGTACCTAACTATGCATATTACCAAACAACAGGAATCTCCACAGAGGTTCCTCACTAAAAGAATACAGGGCGTAAGTAATATGTCCTATGCAGACTGCCTCAAGGCCCTATCCCTGTATTCTATCTCCTACAGACTTTTGAGCAGAGATCTATGCATGGCATACAGGGCATTGTCAGACCCCACTCTGATGGACCTCCTGCATATCCACAAAATAAACAGTACCAGAATTACCTGTTCTAAAGACTTAAACCTTGCCTGTGATATAAATACGGCCTGCTGTAGAGATAGGTTATATATTCAAGAGACTACCCCGTCTATGGAACAGGTTTCCCATCCATGTGAAGCAGAGTTCCTCCCTAATCCAATTCAAGTACAACTTGGACAATTGGATGGGAAACCAGAAATTCATCCCTAATTTGGCACCTGTGTCTCTGATGCAAACAGGTAACCTGTAAATGGTTCATCTCCTATGCCTGTGCTTACACTTATCAAGGGTATCAGAACTTGTCAGAGATTTGGGATGCATGGCTAGGCTTAAAAAGGCCCTTGTGGTCGTTAGCCTAGTAAACACCTTTGAACCTATGAACCTGTGTGTGCAGGTCTGATGTGTAATATTTAGATATGTGAGGTGTTACAGTATGACATGTGTTTGTGTTATAAATGGATATATGTGAGTTGTTGTAGAATGTGTCTATTTGTGAGATGTTATAGCTGTGGAGATGTGAAGTGTTGTAATATGTGCACAGAATATTCCGGGCACCAGCCCTGACAATGGTTTCTGACATATGTTGCTGTGCTATTGCTGCTGCATCTAAACAATGAACCACAGCATTAAAAATAGCTATATGCCACTTCACATCACCATCATTTTATTAATTTCTAAATTGCTTCACCATTTTTAATCCCTTAATTTGCATAATTCATGTGGCTCATTTGCATGATGTTCCTCATTTCAGCATCATTATGCTGTCACTAGCATGTGCTGCATACCGCTCTATTTTGATCAATGCACAGCTAGATTACATATCTCTTAGATTTGCCTTAACCATGTACATGGTGATTACCCATGGTAATTTGTACTGTGCAATGCACTATCTCAGCCATAGCATTCATTTTTCCTGGGCCAAATAAAGAGGAGTTGGTTTTCCCACCATTTCCCTTCCCTATTGTGCTATTAGTATCAGTTGCTCTTTACTTGTCTGTCCCATATGCAAATCTGACAACTCTCTTTCATCTCATTTACATCATACAATAATTACTACAATAATCTATTGTAAACTTCTCCTTCAGCTAATAAACTTCAGTTACTTGGACCAATCATACTCCAGTACCCACAAAAATAGATTTATCAGTTTAATTTTAAAATGTCCAGTTAGTACTGGTACCAAATTGTCCATCAGTGTAGCTGTAAACATTCATAATTTGAAGAGAAACCTTATTACAAATATGTCCAGTCTAATTACTTTTTACTAAGGTAAAGCTAAGTTTTGAGTAGTAGTAGTAGTAGCAGTAGTAGTAGTAGTACCCATTTTTTGAATTATATTTTATGCAGGAAATATGTAACTTTAGGTACAAAGGCACTTCATAGAGTCATAGGTTCATAGGTGTATACCAGGCTAATGGCCTTGGAGGCTTTACAAGCCTAGCCCATAGGATTAGCCTGGCATCGTGCCACCCAACCCTAGTTCCCAGTGTCTCTGTCGAGCAGAGCCACTGGAGTGATCCCCGGGGTGAATTTTCTATTTCCCATCCACTCATCAAGATTCCTCTTGAAGAGGGCCAGTGAGGTGCTCTGCTTGACATGTATGGGAAGTCTATTCCATAGCAAGGGCAGTCTCTGGGTTATGAACCTGTCCCTCCAGTATGTTTTATTGATTGTGGTAATGAGGTTGAGGTCTCTGGAGCATGTGGTGTGGAGGGATTGGGATTTATTTAGATGGAGCATTTCTAACAGAGCTGGGTAAGACATGGCTTTGTAAGTCAAGTAGAGATCGCCTCTAAGTAGGTGATATGAGGCAGAGAATAGTTGGAGTTTTTTGAGTCTGTCCATATAAGACAAATGTTTAAGGCCTCGGATCCTCTTTGTGAGGTACTTTTGCGGACTCTCCAGTCATTGCAGGTGTTTAGTGAGGCACATGCCAAATGGGGCATTGTACTCAATGATTGGCCTAATGAGGGAAGAGTACAGGGAGACAATGAGCTCTTTCTTCCTGGATGCAAAACCCTTAGTAATGAGATATGCCATATAGAAGGACTTTCTGACCACAGTGACAATGTGGTGGTCAAAAGAGAGGTTGCTGTCAACCTGTGTTCCCAGATCTCTTATAATACCTTCTGTGTTCAGTGGACTACCATCAATGTGGTAATTCATGGGAACTGGGTTTTTCCCAAAGAGGATGATGACACATTTTTTGGCATTGAGCTTAAAGTCATGGTTCTGACACCCGCTGTTGGTCTCAGTGAGGCTTTTCTGTAGGATGTCAATATCACTTGGGGAGTTAATAATAGCTCCAACTTAAAATCGTCTGCAAATTTTTTCAGCCAGAGTCCCCTTGTGTTGGCCTGGACTTCAGAGAAGTAGATACCAAACAGGAGGACCAGGACCGAACCCTGTGGGACTCCACTCATGACTGGTCATCAGTCTGACTTGGAGTCAGCTACTTTCAAACTGTGGGTTCTACCTGTGAGCCAGTTTGCAACACACCTAATGATATAGGGGTTGATGCCTAGCTTAGTGAGTTTTTCTATGATTCCTGAGTGGGGAATGGTATCAAAGGCCTTGGCCAGATCAAGGTAGGCTGTATGAACCACCTTGCCTTCATCCACAGCTCTGGTGTCTGACTCAAAGAAGTTGACCAAGTTGAGCAGGCATGATCGAGTCTATATTATATATTTGAAGTTTCAAAACTTTGAATCCCATATGTTCGACAACATATGGTCGAAGTTTGAAACTTTGAATATATAATAAAACATTAAAAAAAAAATAAAACTTACCTTAATGCTCCGAGCAGGGGGGGCAAGCCCCCCTGCACCCCCACACCCCCCTACTTAAATATACCAACTCCGAGGTCGTACTTCAGTACAGAAAAGGGAAATTCTCCCATTCTGCACTGTATGGCACTGTTACATTTAACCTTCATATGACATTCGAACTTTGAAAAGTTTGTTCATGTAATAGGAACCTGACATGATCTACCCTTCACAAAACCAAACTGTGTGGGATCCAGAGTTTGGAGATTTCCTATATACTTGTTTGTTAGGTCCATGATGATGCGTTCCATAGCTTTGCATATCAGACTCATCAGGCTAATGGGGTGATAGTTCCCAGGGTCTGTAGTCACTCCTCCTTTGTGAAGAGGGATGACTGTAGCAGTGTGCCATTTGGTAGGGACAAAGCCTGAGGTGAGGCTGTAATTGAGCAGGGCACACAGATGAGGTGCCAGTTCATGCTGTAGTTCATGTAGAACACAGCCAGGGATATTGCCAGGTCCCATAGAAGCTGTATTCTTGGCCTTGGATAGTGCTGTATTTACCTGTGCAGCAGTAATAATGGGTGCCTGGCATGCTCAAAGGACATAGTAAGCCTATTATCTGTCCTTTTTGATATGTTAATTTTCTACTTTTCTATCATCCCTACCTTCTCATTTACCCTTTCTCCACCTGTCCCATGCCTTCTTTAATGTGTCTGTGCATTTTCTATCAACCACCCATTCCAGATCTGCTCAGTATTAACCCTTCACGTCTTCAAAACACGATATTGTGCACCGCGCCGCATCTCATATCCCCATTCTCTTATGGCTTGAAGCCAGAAGAGCTCTAGCTCCTCATATCTGATAGAATTTGTTCCCCTCCATTCCTGAGATCTTTATTGTAACTGTCTTTGGAATTCCTTCCAGTAACTTGATATTTTTCCCCTGATGTGTCTTCCAGAACTGCATTTATTATTCATGGTGTGGTTTGTCTAAGGCTCCATGCAGTAGCAGCATTATCTCTCTTAGCTTCTGAAATCTATCCGTGCGGGATACAGATCAAGATTCTTTTTACTGCAGCAACTGCTTTCTCATATTGATCCCTGTGGTCTAATCTATGTGTGATCAATACTTTGAGATCCTTTTCCTGATCTCCTGCTATCAGTTCTACTTGTCCAAGATGATAGTTCACACCAAGGTCGTTGCAGCCCTACTTTGCAATTGTTTGCATTAAACCTCATCTGACACCTTTTTGCTCACTTTTTAGCTTTTCCAAATCGTTCACTGCACTCCTTTCAAATTCTCCACTGCTGCACCTATCCTTGTGATAAGTTAAAAGGATGATCATATCTCCTTCATCCTCAGATATGTCTGAAACAAACACACAAAAGAGAAGTGAACCTGGACTCATCCCTTTTGTACTCTGCTAGCTACTTCTCTAATTCCTTATTTTGCCCTTGCCCCAGCCATTGGTATTCTGCCGTTCAATCATATGGTCATTCAGTTCTTCAACCACAGTCCTACTCTCATCTCCTTAAGAAATTATGTCAACTTCCTTTTGTGTGAGAAAGTTAATGGCCTTGCTGAAGTCCATGTAAGCCAACATATTTTTGGACAAGGTCTTCCCATCTCTATGTTGGAGTCATGTGAAAGAGTCAGATAAGATGAAGTTTCAACCCACACCTCTTTACCAGGGTAATTATATGTCCTGGCCCTGTAGTTAACAACTTAACATCAACAAAAAATCAGACAAGTAATGTCCACTAAACCATACTTCACTAGCATTGAATATATTGTAGCTAGATGTACCAGTTATGCTGTACTAATGAGCCCCCCCAAAAAAGTTGAAACACGATTACTGCTGGCGACATCTGGCTTATTGGCCTGAATGTATTAATGAGATCTCATAATCTGTCATTGTACATTCAAAAAACAGAGTGTAAGGATCACATGTATGTACTTAAGGGGCTTTGCTGGAGTCTATCTTGTCTGGTCATATATGCATTTACTGTGGTACCTTTTTTGTTTTTGGTTTGGACCTTATTTTGGGGTTTGTCCTTAATATAGTTCAACAACCACTTCATTCAAACAGTTTTACCACTTATAAAGGACAAGCTGTACTTTATTTCCTTCTGGGTGTACTCATTTACCTCACCAAGACAATGTGAAACCTCCATGCCACTATATAAGTCAATATCTAACTTACAGAGATCCTAGACTACAGGCAACTTGCACATCTCACCTCTATTTCTCCACAATTGTTACTCTTTTCATCCAATTTCCCTAATTTGCCACTTTAACTACTTATGTCTCCTCACAATCTCTTCTTCTTTGTCACTGTTGTATACTGTTTCCCTCTACTGTGCCTGCTTTTGTTCCAATTGTAAGATAAAATTACACTCTTTTAATGTTGAATAAATTGAATACCACTGTCAAAGATCTTTCTATTAATAGAATGTTTCCTTAAACTTCTGTGTATTAGACCATTCTTCTAGGTTGTTTCTATTCTTAATGTAGTGTTTCATTAGAACTTTATATATTCAACCATCATTGTATGCAATCTCTATTTTTTATATATTTATCATTGTTGACCAGTTTAGTCCCATCAGGGGAAAACCAAGGTAAATTTACCCTACTAGTGGTAATTTGGCCAGGGTATCAGTAAGCTTCCCCTACTCTTTTCAATTGTTGCCATGGAATCTTTTACATCTACCTGAGCTATGAGCAGCTCTAGCAGTTATACTCAGGAGTGCAGCACTGCAGTGCCAGAAATCAATCGACCTGGTGTGGGAATTGAATCCACATCATTCTGCACCAAAGGCAAGTGTGCTACCTATTGTGCTACTGACACGTCATTGTTTATTGGAATGTTTCCTTAGAACATTATTACACATTTCTATATGCATTTTTTCTGTTTGCTTCGAACGTTTATTCCTACACTTCCACTGAAAAGGGATTTTTCTTGCCCAGTCAAACTATCCAGGTCAACAAAATTAAATAAATAAATAAACAAATAGAGGATATTAGACTTTTCACATGTTGCACTGAGGAGCTGAGAAAGAGAAAAACATATCTATAGCTTGTAGAATTTGACTTACTGGTTTGAATGCATTACTAGAGACTTACAGGCCATTTAGTAGTCAAAGACCAGTGTGCTGGAACATTGTATTTGCTTAAGGT
>NC_056725.1:929763683-929781183 GCF_019279795.1 Protopterus annectens | reverse complement strand
TTGTGAAGGAAATTTTGTAGAGCAGTTTGGAAATAGTGCTTTTTATCACTATTAATTTTTTTCTTAGTCTGGTTTCTTAATTGCTAATAAGTGGTGATGTTGGATTTGTCTTTGGTGGACAGATATAGCAATTTGGCTCTATCTTTTTGTTTAATGAGTTGTTTTGCCTCATGGGAAAGCCATGGTAGTTGCTTGGCTTTGGAGTATATTTTTCTGGTCAGTTCTAGGCTATTTAGGATTTCAAGGAATTTTGAGTTAAACAATTTAACTGCAAGGTCTAGGTTTAGGTTTTTTAATGGGGACCAATCACAGCATTGAAGTAACAGGTTGAATAACTCTGGTGAGAAATATTTCTTAATGCGGGTGATTCTGAAAGGATTGTAAGTTTGTGTGTGGATTCTTTCGGAGTTCTTTTGCAAGGAAGAGTGAGCAAATATTGCCAAGTCAAGATGTGCCATGCTGATAGACTCCTACCCAAGAAGACTGCATGTTGTAATAAAATCAAAAGGTGCTTCAACAATGTATTAGTTTAAGGGTGTGCACACTTATGCAACCAGCTTATTGTACATTTTTTATTTTTTATATTTTTCCTCCAACAGATTTGTTTGTTTTTCAAATGAATTGTGCAGGTTATAGGTCACATTAAAGGTGGGAAAAATTTTGAAATGATTTATTGTAGTCTCATTTTTTATATCACAAAAACCTAGCATTTTTAATAGGGGTGTGTACACTTTTTATATCCACTGTATGTATATATAACATTATATAATTAAAATTATAGAAATTAGTATTTATGTTTAGAGATTAAGTTTTACTTTAGTTTGCCATGTATGCTGTCCCTTTTAGCTGGAAATTTTTTGAGACATGTAAAAGACAGTTGATATAATTGTGTTTTGTCTCAAGTTATAAATAAAGAAGTGTTATAAAAGACATTGACTTAATCGTGATATGCAGCATGAACGGTTTGTCCCTCATCTGGGGCCTTGGTAACCCTTTTTTGGAAATCTATTGCACTGAGAAGACACAATCTACTTTTCATGAAACTAAACGGAGTTTCAAAGAACTGAAGGTCACCTATGCTTTTATACATTATTTCATTAATGATGCACTCTATAACCTTGATGATGATATTAGTGAGGTTTATGGATCTAGCTTGTAGGTTCATATGTGTATACCAGGCTAATAACCACTAAGACCATTATAAGCCTAGCCATGCTGCCCAAATGTGACCCATAAATTTGATTAATATAAGTGGTAATTTACCAACTGTCTCATTCTGTCAGAGACATAGGAGCCAGACCAGGGTTGGATGTCCAATTACCCATTCATTGCTCCAAGTTGTGCTTAAAAAGGGGTAGGGAATAACTCTGTTTCACATGGATGGAGAGCCTGTTCTTGAGAATGGGAATTCCCTAACAAAGATATCTGTCTCTTCAACATGCCCTATTTATGTCACAAACAAAACTTAGGTCTTTTAATTTAGTAGATCTGATGCTGTTTGTTTTATGGATGTGCAAAAGGTTAAGCAAAACAGGATCCAGGGATGCCCTGTATGCCAGGCAAAGATCACCTCTCAGATGTCCGTATGATACTGAGTAAAGAGACAGGGCTTTGAGGTGAGCAGAGTTGGACATTGTGTTTACTCGCTGTATTCTTTTTGTAAGAAACCTTTGTGGACATTCTAGTTGCTGCATGTGTCTGGTCATATACATACCGAAGGAGGCATTATACTTTATGATGGGTTCCTGATGAGGACTCAGTAAAGTAGTATGATGATCTGTCTGGACCTAGATGCCATGTCCTTGCTTATAAGTTGACCAACATATCAGGATTTTCTTGGTATCTCAGACACGTTGGTTGAAGGCTATGTTACTATCTACATGAGATCACAGATCCCTGACAAGTGAATCAACGTTTAAAGGTGTTTTATTGATGACATACTTACTCAGGATGGTAGACTTCCCATAAGGTACAATAATGCATTTCTTGGTATTGAGTTTTAAGCCATGGCTTTGGCACCAAGTATTTGTCTGTATCCTGAAGGATGTTTTCATTGGGGGAATTCAATGACTGCTCCCAGTTTGAAATCATCTGTGAAGCCTTTGGCATTGGCTTTGTCATCCAAGAAGTAGATGACAAAGAGGACTGGGTCCAGCACATAGTCCTTGGGGACTCTAATAGTGAACAGCCTCTTTATAGAAGTGGCCTCACTGATTCTAACCTTTTGGGCCCTATCAGTGAGCCAGCTAGCTATCCAACATATTATAAAGAGGTTTATACCTAGTTCTGTAAGTTTGTTGACAATGTCTGAATGGGGTATTGTATCAAATGCTTTAGCCAGATCTAGGTAGGTAGTATGTAACTTTTCCCATTATCCATTACCTTTTCAAAGAAGTCCAGCAGATTCAGGAAGCATGACCTTCCTATGACAAAGCCAAACTGGGGATGGCTCCAGTACCTGGAGGTCGCCTATGTCCTTGTTGATAATTTCCATGATAATTCTTTCTATGTCTTTGCAAGTAAGACTTGTCAGATTAATGGGTCTATACTTTCCAGGATCTTTTATGAAGGGAGTGACTGTTGCAGTCATCCATTCAAGTAGTACAAAGCCTATTTTAAGACTATAATTAAATAATGACTCCATGGGTCCTGATAAGTCATATTTTACACTATTCAGAAGGCATCCTGGGATATTATCTGGGTGCATTGAGGCCATGTTCTTGGTTTATGTGAGTACAGCCAGTACCTGCTCCTTAGCTATAGCTGGAGGAGTTATGTTTGAGGCTAGTTTTGAGGGAATGCTTGAGGGTGAGAGGGGGTAAACTTGGAACTGAATTTGTCCGCTAACAGGTCTACTGTATTGCCAGGCTCACTGAGTGTGATACTATTAACCACCAGTTCATCACATTGCTGTGTGCTACACTTGAAGTTTCTGATGTATTTGTAGAAGGCCTTATGGTTATCTTTCACTTGGGAAGCTATCTCAACCTCAAAGTTGCCTATTTATTCTGATGACCGAGTTTATCGTTTTGAGAATTACCCATCCTGGTTTTTGCCATATTTTTTCCCTTTTGTTGTATATCCTGCTTAATTTGGAATGCTACCAAGGTGGTTCATTTCTAGGGCTAGCCCTGGGCTTACTTCTGGTAGGTACAGCAGCCTCTCTGCAGCCGTTGACATGGTTGTACAGAGTTTCTGAAAGCAATTCAGCATAGGCTTCTGTGTTCTGTGGGTTTGGAGGGGCATTGAATTTTGGCAATCCATCACTCAATAAAAGGTAATTTGCCTTGGAATAGTTTCAAACTGTTGCTGGTTTTAATAGAATTATGAAGTTAATTTTGAAAGAGACAGCTTTATGGTCAGACGTTATCAGATTTATATTTATGAGATATTGGGGGGAGGGAGGTGCAGCATTCTCTCCCTTATTTGTAAGCATGAGGTACAGTATGCTGGAGTCTCCAGTGGGTGCAGTCACTATTTGATCAAGAGTGTTTATATTTACAAAGTCCAGGAATCTCTGTCCCTGTAGATCTGAGGCTGGGTAGGATTCCCAATCTATAGAGGTGTAATTAAAGTCTCCCATAAGTGGGGTGTTAGGTTGGATGATAAGTGTCTCCAGTAAGTCCATGTTTGCATTGTGAGGTTCTTGGGACAGGGAATGTGACCTATAGGTGACTAGGATAAGGTATGGGGTTTTGTCTATGGTGATCTGCATGGGTTCCTATTGGAACATTGAAACTGCAATTGTTTGAATCACTAAAGGTCGACCTTTAATGATCTAACAATTACATTTTCAAATGCTCCGAAAAATATATTTAAAAAAAAAAGGTAAAGTAAAGGGTGTAGGCAGGGGGAAAGCCCCGCTGCACCCCCACACCCCCCGCTACTTAAATATTCAAACTCCGAGATCGCGCTACAGCATAGGAAAAGGAAACCTTCCATTTCCTGTGCTTAACTCCATTAAAGTGCGATCTTGGAGTTGGTATATTTAAGTAGGGGGTGGGGGTGGAGGGGTGCAGGGGGGCTTGCCCCCCTGCTCACAGCAGTTACTTTTGTTTTTTTTGTTTTTTTTATTATTACATTTTCAAAGTTTTAGTACTTCGATCATATGGTGTCGACCACATGGTATTTGAAGTATTGAAACTTCGATGATGTAATATGTAACCGATCTGCACATGTAGGAAGTCCAGTACATCATCCTGTTTGACCACCCTAGAGGTATGTTTGGTATTTATGTATATTGTGACACCTCTGCCTTTAGCCCTTTTCTGTGCAGCTACTGGTCTAAAAGTGTGGAAGCCACTGAAACCTTGCACTACTGGGGTAATGTCTGTTGCTTTAAACCAAGTCTCGGTAACTGTACAGATGTCTATATTCTTAGGTATGAGGAAGGCTTGGAGGGAATGTAGTTTTTTTTTTTTTTTTGTTTGGGCTCCTGGCATTCAGCAGTAACACCTTGATGTTCAGTTGAGTTGATTTTCCTGTGATGGTAGGTTTGTCAATTTGACATCGCCTAAAAAAGGCTCTGTGGGGGTGGATAAAGTTTTAGTCCTTATTCAAAAGCCTAGAGAGGAGAGGTGAAGACCATCCTTGGCAAAGCAAAAGGGTCTGTTAGCCATGTCCTCCCAAGATGACAAATGTTGGACCCCCTTAGAATGACACCAGAAAGACAGCGAGTTGTTGAACTCAATCATATTTTGCTCATATTGTGGCATCATCCTCAGTGATGGTTATATGCTGCTCAATGCTAGGCTCATACCAGACTGAGACACATGGTCTGAAAGATGCATAATGTCTCATTTCATATAGTCCAGGGAGGTACATCTCAGGTCATTTACACCTACATGGACTATAATGGAATCATACTGGTACCTGTGGCGTAATGACTTGAGTGCCTGTGTGACTTGGCTGATCCTGGGTCCAGATAAGCAGTTAGCAGTTATCTTCACCTTGTTCAGCCTGCTTAGAGGGGAATCAGTATATTTTGCAATAGAGGCCCCTATGATGGGAGTTCTGGGAAGTGTGTTTGTTTACCTTAGAGCCTTAGAGCTTGGGGCTCCACTGAGAGTTACAGTATGTGTGGTGTTAGGTGGTGTTTTATCTGAGTGCCTTTGGGCTTGCTGAGGCATAGCTTTGACAACGGGTCTTCTGTGCAATTTTTGTTGTTTAGGAAGATTGCTTTTAAGTGCCATAGCATATGCTAGCCTACATACGTGTTGTGTACTATGTGAGGTGGGTGTTGTGTTCATGGTTTTGGCAACCTGATGTGCACTTGTATGTGAGAGTTTAGTCGCCAGTGTCATAGAATCATAGGATCATAGAAAGTTACTAGGCTATTGGCCCTGAGGCCCTTACAAGCCTAGACAAGAATTTAACCCATGTTCTGACAAGTCAACACCCACAAGGTGTTTGTGCTATATTGCTGCTTTACGTGGTACAGTTTTATGAACTGTTCTTTCTAGTTGATTGCTGCTGTTCAGGGCACAGCTAACCCATGCAAATGCACAGAGTTTATAGCAGCACAGACCCCCCCCCCCCCCGAATACTAACTAATGAGCCCTCTGACCAATAAAATGACTACATTATGAGCACTTATGTGTATTTTCCTTCTCATATATACCAGGTAAACACCACCTTTCACAAGATGAATAAACTTAGTCCTCCTAATGTATAAATACAGTAGAAGAGACCCACAGGTGCAATGCTACTACAAATCACTTAAACAAGTACCTAGAAATCCACTGCTGAAGGCGATTTCAGGATAGTTTTATGGCAGTAACAGTGAGAGGAAGAACTTTTTAATTTACTAAAAAATCAGTGGAATACAAACATAAAAGCAGAAGACAGTAGAGATCACTCAGAATAACTTAAGTACGATTTAGCAATCAAAGGTACTTAACCTTGCCTGGATGGCCCTGGATACAGGTAAAACACCTCCTGAATACAGGCTAGGACTCAAGGCTTTGCTGAGCTCCTGGAAAATGAGCAGGAGACAATATGTAGCAAAGGAGGTTTACTCAAGAGCAATGCTGGTTTGCAGAGTGAGAACTCAGTATTGTGGATCTATGGAAAGCAGTAGGTGGGAAAATGATATGTAGCTTATAAAACAGTCTATTGCAAAGAAAGATGGGAGGGAGTTGGAAATCAGATTATCATAAGAGGTGGAGGCCTGAGACACAACCTTATTATAAAACAACAACAGTGCCTTATAAAACAACAATTGCAATATGATGATTGGGTTGGGGAAAAAAACAATCAGACTAGCTAGAGAGGCATACAATCAAGTAAATGCAATACTGGATCTCTTTCAGGAACTTCAGCTTAATGTGTTAGTGGTGGAAGGGGCAGACACAGAATGCAACTTTAAGCAGGTAAAATATAGAATATAAAAGCACCGAAGCACAAACTGGAGCAGAGACAATTCTCTCACTACTGACCTTCTACTACAGTTTAAGGTACCATACTATGCAGAAATTTACCAGTAACACTGTTTATGGAAAAAAATATAATAATAAATTACTACGGCTCAAAATTTCACAGGATAACACAGCTCTGCCAAAACTGTGAATTAAACTACAAGACTATGGGCCAGCAGGGTCTAAAATACAAATGTATAGCTTTTACAAGTAATTCTATTTGTGGAAATAGAAGTGTGGAATAAGGCAGAAAAACAATCTTCCCACAACTGTTAATAAACATACAAGACTAAGGTCCCAGAAAAAAACTTAAAAATGCAAACAGATGAAACAGAGCAAAACAAGTAGAAAGTATTATTACAACATAGGTCAATAAGTACAACTCAAATATTTATGCAGGGTTGAAATAATTAAAATAATTTAATCCTATCTCTTTCCTTTTTTAAAGCTAATCACTCACAGTTCCACACCTCTCCAAGTCTTGTCTTTATTAGGGCCCCCATTTTTGCAGTTGTACTGCAGTGGCTGTTCTTCAGGCATCAGGGATATAGCCATAGAGAGGTTTAGGCTAAGCTAGGATTTGTACTTAGTACAATGCAGCTGGAAATAAAATCAGAACCCATAAAAACTGTTCCAGAATGATTTGGGGATTGGGGTAATTTGATGGTGAGAGAGGAGATAGCACATTGAGTGAGTGAAGTGAAATAGGAGATAAATATGTCAGCTACATTGCTAGCAATGGCTTCAGGATCTTAACAGGTGGTACCATTTGATATCAATACAGTACAGTATAAATGATTTACGTCTGAGATTTCTAATATAACTAAAGCATGCCTTGTGATTTTATCTGCTGTTAGCAGGGATAGTGGCATCCTTCATTCAATAACTGGCCTTGCACTTCTTAATGGGGTGCTTCAAGTTCTTACTAACCAGATTTAAGTCCTTTTTGTACTGGGCGGGTGATTTAATTTTTTGAACAGAAGCATTTTTTTTTCTTTCATTATACAGGTTTCTGATGGGAGAACTTCACCATGTGGGTTTATTTTTGAACTTGCTACCGTGCTTATGACAAATGGGGACAGTTAGGCTGTTATAAAATTAGTTATATTTTTGATAGCTAAGCAACAAAAAATATTCCAAAAAGAAAGGAGTTTAAGAAGACAAAATGGCTGTCTGTGGAGGCTTTAGAAGTATCCAAGGAAAGAAGATGAGCAAAGGCAATTGGGATAAGAAAATATATGTCAAACTGAGTGCAGAGTTTCAGAGAAGAGAAGCAAGAGATAGGTTGCCCTATTTTAATCAGCAGTGTAAAGAACTAAAAGAAAAAATATATAATGAAAAAGAAAAGATATGTATAAGATTTGGTGTTGCTAGAGGAAACTTCCAGGTAAAATGGGCATGATAAAAGATAAAGATGGGAGACCGTAACATAAGCAGAAGAATGTAATAAGAAAAGGCAGGAATATAGAGAAGAATTATACAAAAAGGACCTCAACATCACTGATATGAACAATGGTGTATTCTCTTATGTAGAACAAGACATCCTAGAGAGTGAAGTTAAATGGACCTTAGAAACCCTTGATAATAAGAAGACTGCAGGAAGTGATGGAATTCCAGCTGAATTGTTTAAAATCCTGCACAATGATGTCATTACTCTGCTGCATGGATTGGAAAGATCAGTTTATATTCCCATCCCAAAAAGGACAATGCTAAAGAATGCTTGCATTATCAAACAGCTGCTCTTATTTCACATGTTAGGGAGGTAATGCTCAAGATCCTGGAAGCTAGACTCCAGCAACATATGAACCGAGAACTGCCAGATGTACAAGCTGATTTTAGATGTGGCAGAGGCACAAAAGATCAACTGACTGACACCAGCTATATAATGGAAAAAGCAATGAAATTCTAGAAAACGTTTCTTTTCTTCTTTATTGACTAATCTAAAGCTGACCATAGCAAACTGTGGCAAGTTCTAAGAGAAATGAGGATAGCAGGTCACATTATTTGCCTTCTGAGGAATCTGTATGAGGGACAAGATGCAACCATTTTAACTGAATATTGAACAACTTACTGTTTCATGATTGGAAAAGAAGTGTGACAAGGCTGTATATTGTTACCCTATTTATTTTGTTTATACACTGAATATATTGTGGATTTCTGAATTACATTAATCAGATGCTGGAATCAAAATTTCTGGGAGAAATATTAACATGCTTAGGTATGCAGATGGTACCACATTTACAGCTGAAAGTAAGGAAAAGTTGAAGAGCCTGTTCATGAAGGTGAATGTAGAAGGTGCAAAAACCTGGCCTGCTACATAAATAAAGTGTCATCCACAGTCCACTGAAAATAGATGGGGAGAAAGTGGAGCCAATGACAGATTTCATGTTCCTGGACTCATGGATCTCTACAGCTGACAACTGCATCCTAGAAATTAAAATGAGATTATCTTTTTGAAGAAAAGCTATGACAAATCTGGATAAGATTTTAAAGAACAAATATATCAGATTCAAATTGCCATCCAAGGTCTGTATATTCAGTACTATGTTTTTTCCATTGATAACATATGGCTGTGAGAGTTGGACTATAACTAAGGCAATGCTCTGGAAAACTGAAGCTACTGAATGGTGGTGCTGGAGTACATGGTGACAGCCATGAGAGTTACTGATTTCATATCCGTCACAGGACATATGTCACAACAAACCCTGTTACAACAGCAAGTGTATGTGGTTATCTCAGCAACATGCCAATACTGTCCCAGTGTTTGTGCCTCCAGCCACAAGTCTGTCAACCTTTGTATATATGTCATGCAGTAAGAGGTGCATATGTTCTGTACAACATTATTTATTGACATCATACCTGATAAGCAAGTCAGATATCAGATTGCTAGACATGTTATGTATAGTAGGGGTTATATTTGAGGACATAACCTGGGCATTCTGTGCTTGTGTGTACAGTAGTGAGGTCTGTGTACGTATGGTGATTGTTGGCAGTATGTGTATTGCAAATACATACCTTGGCCTCTGTGCAGACTGTGGTAGATGTCATTGTTCTTGGTCCTGTTCTATCTGATGTTACATGCTGCTCCAGTGTATGGTACCCTATTGGCTTACATGTTTCTAGGGCCAAACACATATGTCCCATACCACAGACAGTCAACGGACCACACTGTGTCGTGACCCAGTATATGGAGGGTTAGTGTGTGAGCGGCACATATGAGGATGGTGTTGATCAGACAGTCCATATAGTGTAATATTAAGCTTGCTTACAATATGTGGCTGTGGCTGTGTTCACATTGGTTGTGGGTATGCACTTTTACACAGGTGACTGTTACTCTGTGCTGTGACATGCATGTAGAGCCTGCTATATTTGCAGGCACATGTGCATTTCTCCAGAAGACATGAAGGCTAGTGATGTGGCAGTCTGCCTGTAGTTTGCACAGTGCTTTGTTACATGCCTAGCAGGTTAGTGTAATTACCCAGTGTGATATGATGTCCAGATATGTGCCAGATATACTGCTCCCGGGCCACCATAATGGTCATGTATTTCTGACAAAGCAGTGGGATACTGTACAGATGTGTGTCACTAACTAGTGAGTAGTATGTGGCCATGTGACCTTTGCAGCACGGGTTATTATATTTCAGGACAGACAGGAGTGTGTGAATGCATAAACTGTGTGGGCATATGTAGTCCAGTATTTACATGATATACCCATGTACATGGCTGTTAACATCCACATTGTCAGGCTTGGCCCACATGTCTCACACTAAGGTGATCTGCGTATACCTCTGGACTGACCAGAGTGTGCCAGACTGTCCACATTTGTTGCATATCTCTGCTGTAGTCCACAGGATCATTACTGTGATATCAGTGTCACTGTACTATGATGACCTTAGGATGTCTGTCAGTAACTGATGGTGTACATGTCAATAGCAGATGTGACCTCCCACACACAACATGTCTGTTAAGATAACCCCTGTTAGAGTAGCAAAAGTCTACATATATACCTCCAGTACATACATGACATCCCCTTGCACTAAGAGGTTGAGACGATTGATGCTGAGGTATGACTCCACTCCATGTTCTGGACATATGGTAAACATATATATATATATATATATATATATATATATATATATATATATATATATATATATATATACACACATATACATATCTACATACATATATGGATATATATGTATATATATATATATATATATATATATATATATATATATATATATGTCTACACATATACAGATATATGTGTATGTATATCTATATATGTATATATATATATATATATATATATATACACACACACACACACACACACACACACACACACACACACACACATATAGTTATAGATATCTACATATACAGACATAAATATATATATATATATATATATATATATATATATATATATAATGTATATATATATATATATATATATATATATATATATATATATATATATATAGATATATATATATATATATATATGTGTGTGTGTGTGTGTATACAGAGAGATCTATATATGACCATATATATGATGCACTATACAGATGTATATAAATGCATATATATGAGTATATATGTGTATGTACATGTACACATATATCTACATATGTATATATCCATATCCTTGTCATGTGTAGACATTACTGTTATGTATACCTTCCCAGGTGTATCACACCGTATGTATCTATGCGTATATTTAGATATAACAACATATGTGATGCAACAGTAATATCACTAACATGTACTACACAATTGTAGAAGTTACAGCAACTGTTCAATACTATTCAATATGTGTACTGACAGATATGTTGGAAAAACAACAACTGTTGTCACAGCTGTCATGGCGTAGTGGTTAACTGCTGTGACTATAGTGTACAGCTTCCTGGGTACAAGACCTGTAAGGACTGTTTATTTTGTTGCTGGCAGAACAAGAGCTGTTGGATACAGAGTGGATAAGTCAGTTTTGAGCAGCTTTAAGCGCGTTTGTGCAGGTTTGCGTAAAGCTAAGCTGTGCTAAGGTACGGTTAAACGTAACTCCACTTACACAGTGTAGGCTTCGCTTACCACTGTGCAAATGTGCTTAGCTGTTTTATTGTAGCAATGCTGACACCTGCTAAGCATGGGTCAGCCCTAGTTTTCAGTGCTCACATCCCAATCTGATAAAAAGCAGGGTAATGACATCTGTAATAAGTGTATGTAATGTCATGTACATAACATGCGCCTATGTGCTGTCATTACAGTACCAGGGGGTGTGAGTCTCCTGTCTGGGACACGAGTATATATGGCTTGTACATGTGAATGTGTTACATACAAGGGTAGTATCCCAGGTTACATGCAGTCACACTGGCATGTAGTGTATCATTACATTACTACTGTTGACAGTACTTTCCCAAGCAAGAGTAGATTGCTAATTGTAGTACTGAAAACAAACACCCCTGCATGCATAGATGGACTCTGAGTCCTCACTGTCATGTTCCTGGTGTGTGAGCTGTGTCACATTATATATTTCCTACTGGATAATGATCTGACATGTGGAAAGTAACTATAGACTACTGTCTAGATAGCACATCAGTGAGGGCTGCCATCATGTAGTAATAGCATACCTACTGGTGTCAGATGTCTATCTGTCAACACATTCATCCTACTGCATAGCTAGTTGGCGAGCTGTCTTGTCAGTCCCTGTACAGATGTGCAGATGTCAGGTATCCATCTTGGATGCGTACAGGCAATCTATGCTTGACCGACACTGACATGCCTGCCCAGCTGTGTTATAAATGGCACAGATAAGACTTAACACCCTGTACGCACCACATGCCATGGATACCTCAACTACATTACCACAGTCAACAGAACATGCTTGGGTACAGGTCTCCAAGACAGACACTAACCATGTTATGTAATACATGTTGCATACATGTCAACTGAGCACCTCACCGGCCCTCTGCAGGAGGTACCCAGAGGATTGGCTGATGCATCTCACTCTCACCCAGAGGGTCCCCACAGTGGTGTCTGTTGATAGATGGCCTGCTGGCACATGGCAGTTGGCATGATACCACTGTACACACATCCCCTACACTTCCCATCTCTCCATGGACAATAGTCTGGTACACATATATGAACACCTGCAATGAAGCACCCCAGTACTGACAAATGTGTACATGTGCATTGCTGAGAATATCAGTGTCTGTGTGTTAGTATACCTGTAGTTGGGAATACCCTGAGGCCCTTCACACCCACCGCACCACTGATTGCCATAGTTAGATGTGGCTGCTACTGTACCGGACATTGCACGTACCTTGTTATGCTCCTCTCCCTAAGGGCTACCTGGGCCTTGCAGTACCAGCACAACACTGTTGTACAAATGGGTTGATAGGCATGGGATGCCCACTGAGTTCTGGCAAGTGTGTGTGTATGTGTGCATGTGTGTATATATGTAGGGTGCAGCATTCCGAGGCCACATACTCCTATTAGAATATGCATTGCCATATAGTATTAGGGATAGTGATGTTGCTGCCTATAGGAGAGGTATGACAATGCATCACCCTACTATGCCTGTGGCATGTGCATTAGATGCATATCCCTGTAGTAGCACTCTTGGGATGGACAAGGGGTTGTATTGCAGTCCTGATCAATGTGTGATGGTGGGTATGTCAGAGTGTCATCATGGGTTCCATTGCATACAATATCCACATTGAGGTGTGGGTGCTGGGTATACTGTCATTACACCATTGTACCCTCGTACGTGTCCCATGTACCACTGTATGATGACCACTGTCACCATCAACCATACAGGTAACTGATAACACTATCCAGCCCAGTTATGCATGTGTTGTGTGCAACTTACCTGTAACACATTGGCCACACTGACAAGGTAGTTAGCACTGATTGGCCCAGGTCCTTCAGATGTGTGTTTGACTGTTATGTGTTTGTCAATGTGTATATGATGATATGTCACACTATGTATTTTCCATATACAACAATTACATCCCCCATTACCATACTGTACATTCCTGGGGATGTTCTGTATGTAACATGTAACCTAGAACACATCTCATCCTAAAAGCTGTGTGGTGTGTGCAATTAAAGCCACACCCATCAGTAGCATTACATACCTAGGTAGGGGTCTAGTCCCAATGTTGCCAAGTAAGAGTGTGCATGCATATGGAGGGATCTACTTTAGGTTGCAGAATATACATGTCCCAGGGGGTCATCTGTCTAAGAACTGCGTGGCATATGCTAACATGTAACAGGTATCATCCTGTGGACATACATTCCATCACAACTACTGTTATCTGTGTAAATGGCTTCTTCCCCACTGTATAGGTGTGCAGTGATACTGGAGTTGGCATATATAGCTGGGTTTGGCTGTTGTGGACACAGCCAATATAATTGCAGTTACTGTTGAGTGTATCCCCCCATGTAGCTGGCCATAATACTGTACAGTTCATGTTAATAGGTTAGGTATTTGTCTATCACACTATCTGTGGTTCTACAGCACTTCTCACCCTCCAAAGGGTAGGGGTGTGCCACCCACAGCAGCACACATATGTTTACCATGTTGAGGATTACACTACATTAGGGAAGGGGACATATACCCTGCCGGTACCATCGTCAATGACATTAAACTAGCAGACAGCTTATTCCACAATGTGTTGTTCTGCGTAGTCTGGCTTAGTGGAATTAAATATGCTACAATGGGTTCCTTGCACAGGTGCATACATCCATGTGTACAGTATTCTCTGTGTAGTGCATCAACACCTAAGCCTCTGTGCATGTTATACACAAACATGTGGTGTGTACCACCCAGTACAACTACCATTGTCCACTGTAGAAGGGCTGCTAACAGCAGCCACCATGCAGTCACCTGTATACACCACTTCCATACCTATCAGCTGTGTGGCACAGGCAGTAACTGTTATACAGACCTGTGAGGTGTGTTCATCTATACCCAGGATATGGCACAGCCAAGGTGTCACCACAGTGCCATACCCTGTGTGAGATATGCCAGCAGACCATCCTCCTGCTGACACATGGACACCTACAACACAAATGGATAACATTATGGAGACAACAATCACTCAGTGTTACTAACAGCTATAATGCATCATGGCTGGACAGCTACACTACCTGATATGTAAGCATTAAACGTTACTGCTGATGACATGTTACACAGCAGTACATTGGCACACTGTAGTACAGTCACCGTGTGCATCAGAACCATATTAACATAAACCTGCATTGATGTTACGGATGACAGGGTTATGGCACAGGTATCATCATATGCACAGGGTGTGTTGTTAGGTTGCCAGATACCTAGGCTAGGCCATACATTTGACACCATGTGTGTGAGTGAGGAGTTTTAAATTACTGATATGGCCGTGGTGATGTGGTGTGTGTAGGTGTGGGGTTGCCCTAGGTGTGTTTGTATTGTGTGTGAGTATGCATGCCCACAGTTCTGCCATGTGGCTGCCCTATACAGGTGTTTGTTGGACTGCTGCAGACCATACCTGGCAGGGTGTGCAGTTCACCACCTCTGGCCATGGACATGAGAACTCTGCCTGCCTGCTAGGGGTTCAACGGACACGTCCAGGTACAAGCCTCAATATACTACTCTCCCCTGATGATGACATATGTCCACTGGAACCAGGTCCCTCCTGGAACTGGCCAGGGCCATGTGCACGTGGCCTGCTGTGGTGTGGACAGTGTCCACCTGCATTGCTGTGGCTGGTACTGCCACTACGGGAGCAGCTTGGTGTCCTTGCATGTCCACGTCAACCTCCAGATGTTGGTGTTGCTGGCCTACGTCCATGTGGCCATTGCACCACTCCCACTACATGCTCCAGCATGGACAATCCACAGTCGAGGAGGCCCACCATCTCACCTCACCATCTATCCATTACCTCTGTATAATAACAGAGGGCACCTGCAAGATCATGAATGTTGTCACTTACAGCTGAAAAATCAGCCTTCTGCAGCCTCAAACCCTGTCTGGTGTACCATTCCATACATGCCTGCACCTCCATGACAGCCTGAAACATGCGTCTGGTGGTATCAGATGTGTAAACTCTGCCAGGGGCACGATGATCAGCAGCCCTCCCACAAGCACCCCTGTACATCTGCCTATGTGGTACCCTGCCAGACATCCGGCTATGGCTGCTCTGTCCAGGCACAGCAGCCATAGATAACACACTGTCCTGTGCACTGCCACCAAGCACCAACTGTCCCTCTGCTATGGCCACTGGTGATGGGGTATCTAAAGGCACTGTAACTGTGTGTGGGGATGGGGTGGATAACAGGGTGATGTCAAACAATGGTGCAGTTTCGGCCTCTGACAACCCCACCTGTGCCTCAATACACCTATCATCATTTTCAGTGTCTGTATGGCCAACAACATCAGATTGCATGCAGGAGGGATGTTGGCCCACCTCGCCACCTGTGAGGGAAAAACAAGAAATGCACTTTAAGACCTATACATCATTGCTTAACAGTATGCACACACACACACACACACACACACACACACACACACACACACACACACACACACACACACACACACACACACACACACACCCTGACATTCCACCATATTACCTTCCTGTCATTGAGTTTACAGACTGTCCCACGTTTATTCTCTTAAGTTCCCCATCCTGCATCACAATTGGAAACTTACACTCATTAATACCAATCATTAATGTATCATTTTTCTAACTGCGTAGACAAGTGATCACAAAACATGATGTGTTACTCCATTACCTCTTTGACTTAATTGGAGTCGGTTTTACAAGGACTCACTGCTGTCATCCAGTGTTCACCCTGGGTTTGTCCAGAGATCATGAGCATGGTCCCCATATGTTAGGGGCTACTACAGTCACTCAATAATGTCATGTTCTGGAGTGTCATACGTAACTATTGCTCAGTAGATGCAAGATCTGTTGCTCTATTAACTTATGTGGACAACAGTAATATTTGGATACACTCACTGGTATTGTCTAGTAATTCCCCAATGCATCTGTACTGCTGCATACGTGGGTATTCTTTCACCTTTCTGTTGATTGCAATTTTAACAGTATACCTGGTGTCTAGTTTTCCTCCAAATGCATGTTCCATGCTACAGACCTTATTATACTATTAGCTGTCCTGAGATTACATAGCAGACAAGTATTCCTGGTGTCTCATGTGTCAGTCCATGTTCATGTACTGCACGGTTCCAAAGGGAAGTTGAGACGTATGAAAAACCCCAAAATCACACATGTGCATACATGGACACACACACACACACACACACACACACACACACACACACACACACACACACATCCTACGTGCATCAACCCCCCTCCATTCCAGCAGATTGCACTTACAGACAAAATAACCCCCCCCCCACACACACACACACACACACACTTACAGGTGAGGTTGCATGAAGATATTACACACAGACCTCCTATTATCCATCTGTCAACATGCATAACTTATGGTACTCAACAGCATACAGTGCAGCTATAGTTAATCCATGCTAGCAACAGTATACATGTGTGTGATGCATGGGCTGTGTTAGTAGGTGATGCCCCTTCCCCTGTAAAACACTGCACCCATGTACACAGTATTGCTGTGCACCTGTGCAGCACCCTGCCATGTACAGTGCACCATAGCTCACAGGTGTACACACCATTGCTGAATGTGTATTACTGTGTCAGTTATGTCTGCTGTGCTGCTCACAGCCCCTATGTGTTGGTCCGACACATACCTGGGATGATATGTGGACAGATGTAATTTGTGAATGCATGATGTCTGATTTACAGGTATTATCAACAGTGGTGCATGTATGACCAATACGATACAATTACACTGACAACCGTCAAACCTTACCATGGCTATGGGGAGTGTACACATCCTTATTGATATGATGCCCTCGTTCTTGATATGCCATGGGACCACATTACTGCATATGTTAACATTACATGAGCCTGATATGTGGCATATGTCCTGTACAATCAAATGCAGTGTCAAACAAATGTGTTAGTTGTGCTGATGCTGATTGAGATGCATAC
>NC_056725.1:929696183-929758683 GCF_019279795.1 Protopterus annectens | reverse complement strand
TAGGGGTCCCAGGACTGAGCCTTGCAGGGCACCACTTGTGACTGGTTTAGAGTCGGACCTGGAGCCCGCTATTCTTACCGTGTGAGTTCTGTCAGTAAGCCAGTTGGCAGCCCATCTCATGATGTAGGGGTTTATGTTCAGGCTGATGAGTTTTTCTGTAATACCTGAGTGGGGAATGGTATCAAAAGCCTTGGCGAGGTCAAGGTAGGCTGTGTGAACCACCTTTCCCTCGTCTATGGCCTTGGTGACTGTCTCGAAGAAGTCAACCAGGTTTAGTAGGCATGATCTGCCCTTAACAAAGCTGAACTGGGTCAGGTCAAGTGTTTGGAGGTTCCCAATGTCTTTGTTAATGAGTTCGATGATGATGCGCTCCATAGCCTTGCAGTCCAGGCTAGTCAGGCTTATGGGGCGATAGTTACCAGGGTCAGTTGTGGCCCCTCCTTTGTGGAGAGGAATAACCATTGCTGTGCGCCATTCTATGGGCATGTAGCCTGTGGAGAGGCTAAGGTTGAACAGCGTGTTTTGGTGGGGGGTTAGTTCATTCTGTAGTGCGTGCAAGACGCAGCCTGGGACACCATCTGGTCCCACTGATGCTGTGTTTTTGGCTTTTGAAAGGGCTGTTTTCACCTGTGCGTCTGTGATTTTTGGGACACTACACTTTTCCGGTATTGTTGTGGGCCCTTTTGGAGGTGAGGGGGGGGGTTAAGTTTGCACTTAATCTATCTGCCAGGATGCTGGCAATATCAGTAGATTCAGTATATTTTGTGCTATTTTGCACTAGTTCAGTGCATATCTACGAGTTGCCGCTTAGATTCTTAACATAGCTAAAGAAGGCTTTGGGGTTATCTTTTGAATCCTTGGCTATTTTTCTTTCGAAGTTAGCCTTGGATGATTTCATGAGGGACCTCAGTTTCTTACTGATACTGATCAGGCATGTCTTTTCTTCTTGGGATTTGCTTTTTTTTCTGAAATAGTTTCTTCCTTCTATTGTACAGCCTGTTTATTGCAGGGGTCCACCAAACTGGTTTCCTTCTCTTAGAGGAGTGAGTCTTGGTTTTGCTAGGGATGGCACGATCCACGCATCCTTGTAGGTGCTCATAGAGTGCATTTGTAAAGGTTTCTGCATCTTGGGCAGCATTATCCTTTAGTGTGGGGGCTGTGAAACTTACCACCTCTGTCTTAAGTAAGGTGAAGTTTGCTTTAGAAAAGTTTTTTACTGTGGTTTCCTTAGTTGGGGGTGGTGGTGGGGTGTGGACATCCAGAGTGATTAGTTTATGTTCTGATCTAACCAGTGACGGGTTGACCTCCGGTGTGGAACACTTGTCGCCCATGTTGGTGATGACCAGGTCCAATGTGTTTTCACCTCTGGTAGGGGAGTTTACCAGCTGATCCAGGGCATTTGAGTTGATGAATTCCAGGAAGCACTAGGCCTGGGAATTTGTACTCAAGTAGTTTTCCCAGTGAATGGTAGGGTAATTGAAATCACCCAATATCAGGGTGTTTGGTAGGACCTTCATGTTTTCCGGTGTCTCCAGAAAGGTGGAGTGGTGGTACTGGGTTATGGAGGGTGATCTGTAGCAGGTCACAATTTTCATTGCAGATTTGTCCAATGTTAGTTGCACATGGATGATCTCAGAGATATCATGCTGCGCCACTAACCTGGAGGTGTAGGTATCCTTGATGAATATGGATACTCCCCCACATTTTGTGTTTCAGTCCTTGTTCTGTCGCCGAAACGTGTGGTATGAGTTGTAGCCCGGTAGTGCTGGGGTGCTCTCTGGAGCCTTGAACCAGGTTTCAGTTACTGCACAGATGTCAACATTCTCCATACTGAGGAGTGCTTCGAGTGCATGCATTTTGAGATTTAAACTCCTGGCATTGAGTAGCATAACCTCAGTTTTTTGTTAATTGTGCTGTTTACGGAGGTGGGTTTGACTTTTGAGCCTTGCTTAAAAAAGGCACTATGGGGGCAGCAAGAGCCTTGGCCAGTATTTGAAAGCCTAGGGGTGACAGGTGCAAGCCATCTCTTTCCAAGCAATGCAGCTTGTTGAGCATGTTGTCCCAGGCTGACAGACACTGGATCCCCTTTGAATGACACCAGAAGCTTAGCCAATTGTTGAAATAGATATTTTTTTCTTTATACTGAGGTATCATTCTTGGTGAGGGCAGGATGCTACTCAGGGTCAGGGTCATACCAGCCTGGGCTACATGATCAGAGACCTCTTCCATGTCTCTTTTCATGTAGATCTGGGAGGTACGTCTCAGGTCATTCACACCAACATGAACAATGACAGAGTCATATTTGTACTTGTTCTGGAGTGACCTGAGTGCTTGTGTTATGTGGTGGATTCTGGTTCTTGACAGGCAGCTAACAGTAACCTTCTACGTATCCAGCTTAGTGAGTGGGATGTCAGTGTGCCTGATTATAGAGTCACCTATTACTAGTGTGTTAGGTATGTTATTTCGCCTTAAGGGCTGTGATCGTGCTGCACTCTGATTTTGTATTTTATGTGTTGTCTGGTTTGTGATGGGAAGTGCAGATTGTTTGGTTGTCTGCTTTGGAGGTCTCTGATGCTTTTTCAGGTTTTTATTTAGAGCCTCCAAGTATGATTTTGTGTATTTATGTGTATTTTTTGCCAGTTTTAGTAGGTCTGTGTGCTGCTGGAGTTGTGGTGCAAGTGTTAACCTTCTCCTCTTGACTGTCTGTTACAGTCTTGGGTGGAGACAGCTTAGCTTCCAGTTTGGCTGCATAATTGGATCTCTCACACATGTTAGTGTTTTGTGGTAGGAGGAGAGGGTAATCTGTGTACATGAGGCAGTTGTAACATTGCCTCAGGATACCCAGATTCACCAGCTGGACTGGAGAGTCCACCTGAAGTTGCCCTTTGGTCATGCCTGAATAGTAGGGTGAGCTGCTTTGTCACTTGGTTGGTGAAGTGTGAATAAAGAGCCTTGCCCTGCTGGGCAATCAGTGTCAGGGTATATTAGTGCTTGCTATTAGGTCTGAGCAAGTGCTGGGCTGTAAGATGCTTTTTGAGTGCTTAGGTTAAGAGTTAGACTAGTTTCAAGGGAAAAACTGAAAAGGAGACTTAATGGAGCCGGGAATAATTTAACCATAGCTAACCGGCACTGCCCGGTGCACAAAACCGTGCAAACACGGTTTTTATAGTAGGGAAATGAAAGGGATAGAAATTAGCCCAAAATGGCCAATAAACTACTAACTTCTGAGCTGGAACCACTAATCCAGGGACAGATAGTTTGCCCAAAGCTCCCCTCTCTCACAGGTGAACAGAGAAACTTCCTTCTATCCAAGTAAGGTATGGGCAACTTAGAAACTAGTATTACAGCCCTGAATTCAGCACTAGCCTGAAAACTGGACTATACTAGCTTAGAAAGGCGGGAAACAAGGAATTGTTTTGTTTTTTTTGAAAAGATAAGACAAAAACATTAAGAAATAGACTTAAAACAGCTTTAAATGACTACAAACAATCAGAAAAGGCTATCACACTTTAGTGTGTAGCCTACAACAGTTAAACAAATTATTTAAACAAAAAACAACTTTTATGTATATATATATATATATATATATATATATATATATATATATATATATATATATATAGACATATATATGTTGACATGTATATCTATAGATGTATGCATATGTATCTCTCTCTCTCTCTCTCTCTCTCTATATATATATATATATATATATATATATGTGTGTGTGTGTGTGGGTCTAGGACTATTCACTGAAAGCACATTTCACTGAAACACATTTCACTGTGCACAATTCACTGAAAGCTCAATTCACTGAAAACACATTTCACTGAAAGTTATATATATATATATATATATATATATATATATATATATATATATATATATATATATGGACTTTTCCCCACTGTAGTTCAACCCTGGAGTTAGAATATATAGTAAGGGGGGTATGGGGGGCACTGCCCCCCACATTGGGGGTGTGGGATGTGTAGCCCCCCACCTATTTTAAATGTTTCGAACTATACACATGGATACTTGCAATTTCAATAAATTACTCTTTTCTAAACTTAATATATATCCAAACTATGTGGGGGGTGGTGCCCCTCACACCCCCCTTACTATATATACTAACTCCAGGGTTGCACTATAGTGGGGAAAAGGCCATATATAACTTTCAGTGAAATGTGTTTCAGTGAATTGAGTTTTTAGTGAATTGTGCTTTCAGTGATTTGTGCACAGTCATTTGAGCTTCAGTGAATAGTCCTAGACATATATATATATATATATATATATATATATATATATATATATATATATATATATACATACACACATACATCTATATGTATAAATAAATTTCCTGTACTGTTGAATGACTTTGCTGGATGATATGTTTGTGAAAACATCAGGGCTATGTATATCTGACATGGCTTAGTGGTAAATCACTTCTGATATGGTGTGTAGGGTCCTGGGTTTGAGCCTTGCAAAGGCTGTTTATTTTGTTGCTGGGCAGAACAAGGGCCATTGGACACAGAGTGATTAAGGCACTTTTAAGCAGTTGTAAGCGGGTTTGTTTGGGTTTGCGCGAAGGTAAGCACTGCTAACTTCCGGTTACAGTTTCTTATACTCAGTTAGCTTCTAAATTGCTTAACCTGTGTAGGCACTGCTTACCCCAGCACAAACAAGCTTAAACCCGCTTACTGCTGCTTAAAAGTGCTTACTCCCGCTTACCCCCGTGCTAATTTCTTTAAAAGAAATGAAAAAGGGTTGATAGGAAAGTGGTGAAAAAGGGGCAGAAAGAGTGAAAGACAGTAGGAAAAATAGCTAGGGATGTGCAGGACAGGTGTAGGGAAGGTCCATAGCTGCCCATTTCTTCTACAGCAACAGTTGTGCATATACACTTATTTGGAGGTAGATTTGGACACTCATACCCCTGAGAGAGGAGTGAGGACAACAATAGTATGTTGTGAAGCCAATTAGACCAGATTACATGTGTCCAGTGGACACATATGTGAAATGGACAGCTATGTATGGGGTGAGATTTTTTTTTTTTGGGAACAGATTGCCCTTTTATTTAAGGTGAGAGTGGGGTGTTGGGGAGGGATAATAGGTATATTTGGGAAGGTTGGTTGGGTAGGATAATAGACAAGACAGACAAGGCAGCATACAGGGATGGTATATGACATGTGGGGGGTAAACACCTTGGATTGGGAAGGGTGTTTGGAAGTCAGAAGCCCATGATACCACTGCACCTTCACTGCTCCAAAGGTGGCTGTGCTGGGGGCTGAGTAGGAGGGGCAGGCTGACCCTCTAGTTGAGCCATGCTGCCCTCAAGCTGGCATAGCAGATCTCCAAATTCCCTGTGGAGCTCGCTACGCATCAGACCTCGGACCTGATGACAGGTGACAGTATCCTGTCCATGCCCACTCCCAGGGGGCGGTGAGCCCCATCCCCTGAGATGGTTCCACCCAAAGGTGGTGCAGTGCCAGTGGACAAGGAGGTCCCGGGGTGGGCCCCAGATGTGCTGGTGCCTGGTGCCATGACCAGATGAGGTGGGCCTTTCCAAATGTGTTATGGTGTTTCAATTTTACAACATATGTGGGTTAGTAATAGTCAACACATTCCAGGATTAGGTATAACAGCATGCATAGATATTCCCATTAACCCAAAACACCAGATATGGAACAGTTGCACAGCAAACAGAACACATGCATATATCGAACTACAGTGGCCATTACAACAGCATGCAGGTACATTGATGGCAGCATGCCACCAATGTGGGAGTATTTCAACATGGCACATGTATAGAAAAAATATCAATATTTATTAAACAATAGGACATATGTCCTAATAGTAGATTTAGCAGTCCACATACCGACTGAGTTGTGTATTTAGTTTATTGTTACAGATATGCTGGGGGGGAGAGAGATGTCAATTGACAACTTGTATATCCCTATAGTTCTCATTACTTTCCTAGTCAGTGCTGTGATCTGTACCTTACAGGTATTATTACACTACCCTATGGCCTTAGTTTGGATAATAGTATGGATGTCAACTATATACATGAACTGAGTTTTGCCTGCAGTATACACCTCTTACCCAGGATACATTTGGAGGCATTGTTTGTTAACACTACCTGAATTTTGCCACACATATTACCAGATTCCACATTATTATTATGCACATTTGTCTCACTCTGTTACTGCACACACTCTGGTCATAGCTTCACAACATGGGGGCGGAGTTGGGACTTACTTTGCTTATTACTCTTATAACACTTTGGTGAATTGCTAGAGAGACAGCTTTGTTCTTATGGGTATATTCCTGACAGTTATGATGTCTGACAATCAGTTGTATGTCATTATTTGCTGCCTAATCCTCTGGGATCATCCCACTGATTTGCCAGGGGGACAGGGTGACAGGCTGGGGGCTTACACCAATTATCTGGACTTTCTGACAATATCTGTACAGTTGTGGGGTATGATTCTGTATACAGCTTACTACTACTCCCAGGATTCGAACCATGGCTGTGTGTGCTAAAAATACAACACTTCACATCTCAATTGAGTGTGCTATTTGGATTATGTTGTCTATCTTTTCACTGTTTCTGTCTAAGTCTCTCTCAGCTGTACAACATGACCTCTTGTGATTACAACAGTCATATAAAGACATTCCTCCACATTTTATTTATGTAGCACCGTGTGGGTAACAGTGCTTATTGCAACAGTACTATTAAGAGATTGCAACACTACATTACCATATGATACCAGAGTAAACACAAGCAGTAAAGCAGTTAGACCTTTATTGTCAGGCTGTTAACCTTTTATTTACAAGCAACCTATATGAGATTCTTTCTGCCATATTGTCTGGTTTATTCAGTACATGCCATACACAATACAGGTTTTATACTGGCAATTAACTTTCTACTTCTTTTAGATTTATTTCTAATGACAGTACATGCACGAGTATTACTAACCTGCCCATCAATGCAACCTCTGCAATCTACAGGCATGGGCTTCCCGGTTTATAGCCCGCTCATCTGCCACTGTTAAAGAAATAAGAGGAATATTTAGCCATACCTATCTATAATATACATGAGCTGGCAATTATTTAACAGGTAGTAGACTAATACTTACATATGGCTGGGACATCCCCGTCTGCCTAGCCTCTTAGCTCCCTCTTCTCTGCTTCAGGTCAGCATAGTGATGCCTGACCTGCTTACCAGTTCGAGGTATGCCAGTGGCACTGGTAAGGTTATGGGCGAGATGGTCCCAGGCTTCCGCTTTATACTGGGAACCCTGGTACTGGCCCTGCAGCAGTCTCTGGTCATGGTCTTTATCAAGGAGTTCTGCCATTACTTTGGACTCTTGGATGCCCCAGCCCTGTGCCCACAAGTGCACTCCTTCTCCCACACCAGTCATATTGCCTACAGGAGAAAGCTGCAATCAGTTATGAGA
This sequence comes from Protopterus annectens, assembly GCF_019279795.1. Classification (NCBI taxonomy): domain Eukaryota; kingdom Metazoa; phylum Chordata; order Ceratodontiformes; family Protopteridae; genus Protopterus; species Protopterus annectens. The sequence goes on along the minus strand of NC_056725.1, from coordinate 929,751,226 downwards.
TGTATTCCCACCTGTGTGGTTTGAAGAGGGACGATTTCCCGCACTTTGCTGTGATTGGACAGTTTTGAAAATGCTAAGCTATGGGCAAACCTGCTTACCTAAGGCTGGCATTGCTTAAAGGGTTATACCAATGGGAAAACTGATTTAGCTGGCCTACACATTGCATACACCTAGTAAGCAGGGCTTTGCAATGCTTAGTGTTGCTTAATTTTTAATTTGCACATTATTTGCTGTTTGGCATTGATTTATTATTCATTACATGTTATATATGTGTTTGATATCCATGATTCATGTGTACGTACACTGAATGGGGTCCTTGTGTTTATTAGGGGATTTCAACACTTTATTACAATGACATCTCACATCTGGACTTAATGCAGTCCTCCAGTTCACATATTTATGTTATGTAGTAGGCTATACAACATAAAACTGTATATAAATTCTTTTCACATGTTAAGTTTGATTTTCCTATAGTGAGGATTTGTTTGGTGATACCTCAATCTTATGTACTGCTGTGATGGCTTACTGGTTAACAACCATGACTATAGTGTACAGGGTCCTGGGTTCAAGACCTGCAATGGCTGCTTATTTTGTTGCTGTGCAGAGCGGCTGTTGGAAACAGAGTGATTAAGACACTTTTAACCAATTATAAGCGGGTTTGCACAATGGTAAGCAATGCTAACTGCTGGTTAAATATGCTTACAGAGGGTTAGCTTCAATATTGCTTAACCTGCGTGCGCATTGCTTACCCCCGTGCAAACAGGCTTAAACCCGCTTACTGCTGCTTAGATATGCTTACTCCCACTTACTACTGCTTAATAATGCTTTTTCCTGCTTACCCCCACACTAATTTAGACAGAAATGTAACATGGTTCTTGGGAAGGTGGTGGATTTGGACAATCTATGGATTTATCATTCATTACATATTATACCTTTGATTTGTATCCATGATTCATGTGTACATATACTGTATGGGCCCTTGTGTTTATCTGTGGATTTTACAACATTATTACAATGACACCTCACATCTGCATTTAATGCAGTACTCCAGTTCACAAATATATGTTATTTATTAGGTTATACAACTAAAAATACTGTTCATAAAGTGATCTGAAATGGAAAATGGATTTGACTGGAGTGAGAATTGAACCAGGAATGGCCTCATTGTAAGATGAATGCTCTGACCACTACACTATTGCAGTGCTGCTTTATTTGCATGTATCTTGATATTTATCTTCTTGTGCCATTTAAGCTACAGTATACATAGCTAAGCAATGGGCAAACCCACGCACCTACGGTTAAATTTAATCTGTTTGATTAAAAAAAAGTGTTTATATTATTATATTTTAAATATTGCTCTTATAAACTTGGGGGTGTTGCTAGGGTAATGGGATTTGGTTTTATGTACATTTTCTGAATGTTTTAATGTCTGACACTTGTATGTTTGCCATTATTTCATATGAGATCATCCCAGTGGTTTGGCAGGGTAAATGATCGACAGGCCAGACGTATGTGCCACATATCTGGACATTCTTGCATTGATATATGCTGTTTGGGGTATGCAACCCCCTTTGAGTGGTCTCACTCATTGTAATTGTCAAATGGCAGTTCTTGACTGCGGAGACATGTATCTTGTGAGAGCTCTGCTCTCAGACATGCCTCCCTGCACTCGTCCATGCTCCATGTCCGTTTAGGAGCTCAGGCAGCATGCCTTCATTACTCTGCATGGCGCGCTGCCATGCTGCTCCTAAACAGTCGCTTCCATGCAGGAATAAGCTATTCCTGCACAGAACCTTACTGAATCCTGGGGCAAATCATTCAGTACTTAAGGAAATAAACCCAGACTGTTCACTAAAAGGCCTGCTAGTAAAACCAAAACTCAGACACTTTGGCCACATAATGTAAAGGCAGGGTTCATTAGAGAACACTGATGCTGGTAAAGATCAAAGACAGAAGAAGAAGAAGAATGGAAGAACAGAGGTTAACATGTTTAGACAGCATTACTGAAGCAATAAATATGAATTTACAAGAACTAAAAGATGTAGTGTTTGGCAGACAGGCATGGTATATTAAAGTCTTTGAAGTCACAGAGTTGGGCTCGACTAAATGAAAAAAGTACAACACCACAATTTGAAGAAGTATGCTACTGTACTGAGTTTTAAGTCATTAGGAGAATTTTCCAATTTATATCTATTGACATAGTCAACAATGATATGTAATTGGCATTACAGTAGTCCGTACTAACAGCCAAGTTCATAGGAGTTGTAACACAAGTATTGAGGGAAAAAATGACAACATGATGGTTGGACACTGCCAGGAGATAGTGACTCACAGAAAAGAACAAACAGGGGATGTGCAAGTAAGGACTATATTAAGACAATTTGCTTTTCAAGTATGTAAGGAAGCTATCTGTTCAAGGGAATTGGAATTAATAAAATCTAAAAATCATCAAGAATATTTTTAGTTAATTTCACAAAAAATTCCATAAGTTCTTGAATAAATCTGAAGTATAAAATCAGCATTACAAGATACGTTTTTGATAGTAAAACTGTTGCCTATGCCAATGTCAAATACAAAGCTTTGCTGTTTTAATTACCCACACTATTTTGGACGCATTAAAAATGATACAAGATATGTTATCAAAACATGAGTTTTGAAAAACCTTTCAGGATGTAAATTGTTTCTTGTCATTAGAGACTTCAAGAAGCAAAAGACTTAGCTTCTGCTGCTTAAAGCTGAATGAGTTAAAAATAATCCACACAGATACTGGGTCCGTAAAAACATTAAGAGCAATGTTAAACAGTGTGTACCACTCATCCAGTGATTAAGGTTACATGATGGAAGAAGAATGGACATTGTTAAACAAATTGCTTCTTTAGGGCAGATTTCTGTCTTTCATTGATTGCACTGTTCAAAATTGGCAGCAACAATCATACAGAGGTAGATTTTTGGAGTATCCTTTTGCAAATATTGCACATGCTCTTCCATGGACCTTTTGATGATAACAGTATCATTTTAAAATGTTTTGATCAGGAAATACAAAACAATTCTGGTTCATTAAATGCTATGTCTGCATCCTAATTTCCATAGAAGGGTTGCCTGAATCATCAAACTATATAAAATATAGAACTGCTTCTTACACATTGATCAAAGGACAGCTATAGGAATTTGTAGACCCTACATGACAACTAGACCAAGATCTCATGGCCAGAAATCACAATCTATCAGTAAAGAAAACAGAGTAATGCTGCTTAAGGTTAATAAGCAGTTACAAAATCATCTGCAAAAAAAAGATGAACTTTTTTATCACTGTATTTGTAGGGCCATATGATATCTGTGGTGAAAACGTGAGCCATAAATACTGTAAGACACTAAAGTTGTGACCGTCTACACAATCTGTGCAGGCAGCCTGATAACATCTGCAGAATGTAATGTTTTTTCAGAATCGATATTATCTGTACATTTGTGCAAAAAGGCCAAGTCATTTTTGACGCTGATCTCAAAATGTTATTCCAACTCAGAATAACATCTGACATTAAGTCTACAAAACCACTTTCTTAAATTCAGTTACAAAGAGAGTACCTGTTTTTTAGTGTGAATGTAATGAAGAAATCCAGAGTTCTGTAGGAGCACTGCCAAGCAACAAATGGAACCCAAGTTTCACATTAATTTGATAGTTATGATATTTCTGTCTAGGGCAAAAAAAAAAAAAAAACAAAACAAAAAATAAAAACAACTTATTTTGCACTACAGCAGTAAATGTAATTACGCTATTTATAGTTGCCATTAACACTCCCTCACTCATGAAATATTGTGGGGCATTTGCCCATTTCCATCAAATTGCCTTCATGTAGGCCACTTGAATTTATAAGGTAATATTATAAAGCAGGCAAGCTCGCAGCTAAAGGCCTAATTATTACAAAACATTAAGCTTATGAACCAGCATTTAATCAAATGATGTCAGCATAATGCCTTTCATGATTTTTGTATTTTAAACTAAGTAAAATTCTTGGCTAAAAGCCTAACAGGGATAAGTGTTCCAGGATATATTACTTGAATCCTCTGCATATGGTGCACACATCTGATGTAATTGTAAAAGTTAAACTTGTATCATACTGCCTAATATAGTTTGCCAACTTACTGTAATATAGCACTTTCATTAGACTATCTCATACATGTTATTTCTAAGGTTTCATATCAAATAAAATGATTTCTACCTCAAAGGGAAATGGAATGTGTGCTGTGCTAAATCACGTTTTAGTTTAAATATTGACTTGTTCTTTACATTCAGTCATTAAACAGAATCTCCAGAGTACTTTTTAGAAACTTGTTGAACAATACTGAACAACTCTTATTATAATGTACATATTACATGCAGCCAAAAGAGTCTGGTAACATTTTCTATTTTCAAAATTTCTGCGTGAAATTTGCATGTTACAAAGTTTTCCTTCTGTCAAGGTTGCACATGATGAATGTGACAGTTGAAATTTGACAGCTATATTTGGTGTGTCTAACATATGACTAACTCCTTGGTAAAAGATGCATGGCCAGCTATCACAGAAATTAATTAAACCTTTTTTTTTTCTCTCTGCTTCAGTGGGAGGATTTACTCCATAACAACTGCCAAGGAGAGAGTTGTTTTTCTATAAACCTCTAATTCAAAATATAACCTTTCCAATCTGCAGGAGAATTAGGCAGGAAACAAGCACTTTTGCTTTTCATAATACCCTCTTCTGCTAGCAAGGGAGTCAAATAATTATGCATTGGCAATTCCATGTGATTACCCATCTCAAGATATTTTGATATTTTTTTGTTTGACAAAGCAACACAGTGCAGTTGATGAATAACCATTTTATGTACATTTATTCTTTTATTTTCCAACACCAACATTGTTATTTTCAGGGTCTCACACTTCACAACTTCTTACAGCAAAAAATCTGGACAAAGTCATAGATAATGGGGGAACAAAGACCCAAAGATAGGGACACTTTTTAAATATTGCTCTTACAAACTTAGACACTTGGTAGAATACCAGGTTTTGCAATAGCATGAATTTTCTGAAGAAATGAAGTCTGAAACTCAAATTTCTATCATTATTTTCTGACTTCAACTCTCAATAATTTACCAACAGTTTGCCAGAAAAAAACACAATTTTATGAGCAACAGACCAAAAATGTGAGGCAAAAATCTGGACATTTTGTGAAAATCTGTACAGTTGATAGGTATGTCAAGGTAGCTGAAACCTATACCAGGAAGCAATAACTATAAGATAGAGCAGCATTTCTGAATGTGGAGGTAATCATAACAATTACCACTGCACCACTGCATAAGACAATTAATGTTAACTTCATCAAATATGATTGGGATTCAAGCCACACAATCTTCACTGATGGTAAGAATGCATAATAAATATTTACAAAAAATGTTTTCTTGTGTGTTATGATTCTTAATCTTTCTTCTAAGGAAACATACTCCTATACCTCGATGCTTTGTCCATTAAATAATATATTCTGAGATGGGCAGAGCTTGGAAAAAAAAAATCTATGTTTTTGTTTTTGTAGTTGTAGATGAAAATCATACATTTTACATCATAAAGGACTTTGGATTTTCCAGTCATTGGCTTAGTTGTAACAATTCGTATTCATATGAGTAAACATTTGTAATGAAAAATGCTTGACATGCTGGAGGTATTCAGAAGCAATTCTAGAACAGCATTAAGCAAAGCAGCATAGTGACTGACAGGGAGGGGTTACGTCTGAAACATAAGCAGGGCAACTGTCCAACCAGAAAAATAGCTTGGTATGCATGGCATGCAAATGACTGCATATTACATGAAAATGAGTATCATCATGCTAATGAATGCCACTGCTCATACAAATGATGAAATCAAATATGGAGAAGTTATTCAGAAATGTGTAAAGTTACTCGGCTCTTCTAAATACCAACATTTTCTAGTGTACAATAGCTATACTAATGTTATGGTGTTAGGAGTTGTGTCTTTAGCAAGGCAAAATATTTCAGTGGTGGCTTTCAGAGCCAATGCCCATAATTTTGCACACTGTGTCCCTCTGCTTTGTAAATGGGTCCACCAGTGGTTGACATTCTATCACCTCCATAATTAAGACATTATCAGTCTCTACCATTTGGACAGATATACCATACAGGGGTTAGTGGACATGTGCTGTCCAGACATGCATTCAATGCATGCCATTTGAAGATGTATTGGCTGTCTATCCTAGTGGACAAAAAACTTTGATAATATTACCCATGCTAGATATGGGGACTTTTATTGACTGACAGCAGACATGGTAGGAGTTTCAAAGCTTTTAGCTTTGTGAATCTTTTCTGTTTCTTCACATTCTGCTGCAGCCTGTGATAGAGCATAGTTGGTTTCTGTGAACAGTGAAGTTGAGAACCATCATTATGTGTGTGGTCTACAACCTAAGTCGATTTTTCTGAAGTCCTGGGGATAACTGACCACATCAACATTGTCCACAGTCCCTGCAGTGGTTGTTCTTCTTCACCTAGGCAATGCAGCACACTCACAATCTCTGTCATAGGGTGAGTAGCATTTGTTTGTACCTATCTCTGACCTGCATATTTGATGACTGATGACAAGTGTAGCAACCAGGTCAGAAAAATAACCTGCTATGTTGAAACTGATGGCAACTTACAGGCATCTTTCATACAGTGGGTGTAACCACCTTAAAGAGAGAGTGGCTCAAATATGGCATCTGTGGGAGTAAATCCTGTGTAGCTTGGATGGAGGTTATATGGACATGATATCCAGTGCTAAACAAAGGTGACTCCAGTTGTTCAGCCTTCCCCTTCAAGCTTGTCTCTTACATGGGGAATATGTGCATGTTCTCAAGTATTAGCTTTTTGATAGTGCACTGTGTCATCATATTATGCCATGCAAATGCTCGCATCGTTGTCAACCACAAGTAACCTGCTGACAACAAGCGTGTGTTGATCTGATGAGATAGACCCTTCATCAGTGGAAACTCTGAATATATAAACATAATATAGCTGTGACAGTGCTGGAACATATGCATCACTCCCCTCACATGCACTATTAGCACAAACCAATTACCTGAATATTTATTGGGCATTCAGATACCTTTTGGTGCAGGTTGTCAGAGGTGTACCCCAGACATTGCTGGAGAGCAGGTATGCATGTGTGTTTTACTGACTAACCCCATATGTGGCCATGCGTAATTGTAATAGAAAATGCTGGTACTAATCTGATGAATCCACAGTCTTCAGCAGGCCAGCTACCACATCCAACCTAACACTAGGTATGATGGTTCTGTCACCTACCTTGGACAGTCTTTACAGGAGCCCTTTCACCCTCTGTAAGATGATTCTGTGTTGGTGATCCAGTTACTTTTGCAGACATCCTTGGTGCTATCCTGCATCTTGGTCTTGGTGTGCAGTATCATATCAGTAATCCTGAAATGCACCTTTCCTACTGTCTTATTTAGACCATTCCCTACCATACCTGGTCCCAGAATGGCTTGTCAGTTTTCTTCCTTGTCAACTTAAGCATCCCATATGCCAGTAGGGGCTGCAGTAACACATCTAACTTCTGTGTATTGCTCTTGCCAGCTGGTCTAGTGAGTGTTCTTGGTCTCATGACAAGTCATTTACACCTGCAGGTTGCATATATGGATCAGAGTGTGTGTGTGTGTGTGTGTGTGTGTGTGTGTGTGTGTGTGTGTGTGTGTGTGTGTGTGTGTGTGTGTGTGTGTGTGTGTGTGTGTGTGTGTGTGTGTGTGTGTGTGTGTGTGTGTGTGTGTGTATGTGTGTGTGTGTGTGTGTGTGTCTGTGAGAGAGAGAGTGTGCACGCATGTACATGCTTGTGTAAGTGTGTGAGTTTGAAACTGGGGTGGGGGGGTGTGTATGCATTACTAACCTTGGTAGATCTCTACATCTCAGCATTCATTGTCCTCATCTCACCACTTGGTGGTGACATACCTTCTGCATATGTGCTGTTACCATCCACCCCTTGTGTTTTGCTGATTTGCTCAATGGGCATGTTACTTTTGCCCACCATCTTGTATCACTGTTCTAATGAAAAGTTGTATGATGTATGTGCAGGAGGTCTCATTTCCCCAGTAACATGTCTTGCAGTCATTGTTGATATGCTACAGGGTAGCTTTCCCAATGGGTGGACAGTATCCTGTCCTGTCTTTGCACTTTGTCCTATGTTAGGGTGACACCTCCTCACTACAGCAGGAGATTAATGTGTCCCTTGTGCTCTTTTTCCTATCAGGGTAAGCCATTCACCACAGCAGGACAGTAACCGATGATGCTATCGGACTATATGACCTCACACACCCCACTGCTCAGAATCTGCCCTGTTGCTTCAAAGCACTCACGAGAACATCCTGCAGTAGATTTCCACTTGTCATGTCTTGTCTGGCTAATATTTCTTTATGGCAATACAAATTCTTTTTAACACCTTTATTAAATTATCATTTAATACATAAGCAAAGATATCTTAATATAAAAGAAAAAACATGTCCGCATGTTTCCAATTACATACATTGTACATCGCATATTTTCTTTTTTATGGCTATCTTCAGTCCAACATTACAAAAATTGCTCAGTTTCTGCATCCCCTAAAACTTTCTGTTCCTCCTCCTAAACATTATTCTGCATGCATTGTCCCCACAATTTCCATTTATTTCTATGTAATATTGCTCATTCCTTTTTCTAAAGATCCTCTTCCAGTTCTTTTATCTCTGTTAAATATTCAGTACTTCAAATATAGTTGCTTTAGACTTTGATTTCAATTTTCTAGTAATTGTTTTTTTTGACAACCACAACATTTCTACTTAAAGGCTTCACTATATCTAGGCAATTCAGATCCTGTGTCCCAGTGCAAAAGAATAATTTCCTTAGTTGCACCCATTTCATCACCCAGTATTTTTGATAAAGTACTATATAGCAAAGTTTTAAAAACTGTTAACTCATTGCACTCCCAAAATATATGTTACCATTTATCTCCATTTCGCCATCACACCTTCAACGTTTGCCATCCACATGAGGAAAAATTCTTTGAAGTCTGTTTGGGGTATAAACATACCTGTGCAAGCACTTCCAAGCAAAGAACCTAAACCTTTTGGACTTTGTTGTATACTTTGGAGCCACACATATGTCCATACATTATTTCCTTGTAAAACTGCTTATCCAGTCTCTCTTCCCAATCTATTCCAACTTCCCCTAACTGACTCTTTTAGTTACTGTGCAATATCTTATATGCCCTGCTAATTATCCATTTTTAACAGTAGCTTCTGTTCTAGATTCAACTAAAAATACTCTACCAGTGCTGGTTTTTCACATAGGATTTCCCTCTCCCTTTCTCTTTGCCTATACACTGACAACAATCCTTAGTAGGGAAGTCACTCTCTAGCATGCAGTCCAAATGTCTGCTTGGCCTCATCCCATTCTATTACCTTTCCCTCTTTAGCTATTTGCTCCAAATACCTTGGGTCTTTGCCAGTTTTCTGCAGTAAATTGCAACCCCCCTCTTATATATTCTCTATACTCCTACTTGCAGTCATCCCTATTGACAAAATCTCCTTTCTCCATTCCAGTATTGGATTAGTTCTTAGAATACGTTCTGTTACTTCATGGATGTAATATTCTGTAAGGCTTTTATTACTCTCCTTAAGGATCTGCATCCAAAATCCCAGTCTCTCCTTATTTCTTAAGTTCCACTTGCTTCATCATCATTTGCCTCCACTTTGAATTAAAACCTTTTGCTTGTGTTATGTATATCAGCCTTAATTGTGTGGTTCTAAAATATAGAAGAACCAAACTCTACAACGAACCACAATAAAAATAAACCTGTGTTGGCCTGGACTCGTTTTCCTGATTTTTATTGTGGTTCTAAAATATCTCTTCAAATCAGGTAATCCTAAACCACCTTGTTCTACAGGAAAGATCATCTTCTCCCACCTAACTCTTTACCTCTTCCCTTACCAGATAAATTCCCTCAACTTTATAAATTGTCGACATCTTCTTCCACGTTTGACAGAAATATGCCTGACCTATATATAAAACTAAAGGGACTAAAAACTATTTCACTGTTTGCATTTTACTATGCATATCCACAAACAAGAGCTTCCAGTTTCTCAGCTTTTGCATTACCTTTTGTTTAATCTCTTTCCACTGACCTTAGCTGCCATAACTGAAGCCTTTTTAATCCATACTCCTAAATACTTCATCTAATAATGTCCTCATATACATTTTGATCGAGTTCAGGTGTGGGTTCATAATTTACAGCTATATCCTTTGTTTATCTTCATTAATTTTATATCTCAAAAAGACTTGAAACTGCCTCAAAATGTTCTACAACACTGAGATGCCCTTTTCTGGAATTATCAGGTACAGAAAAATATAGTTTGCAGATAAAGCCAGTTTTACCATACCAATTATATCTTTGACTTTCTGAGTCCCTTATTTTGTTGCCAATGGCTCTAAATATAAAGCAAATAAAGGAGAAATAGGGCACCCCTGCCCGGTCCCTCTGTTAACACACAACTTATCAGAGAGGAACCTTCCACTTGAACTCTTGCTCTGATCCCTCATACAGTATATGCTCCTAATTAAACCTATCAGGGAATGCAAATGCTTCCATTGCATTAGTCATAAAATCCCAGCTTACTCTGTTGAATGCTTTCTCTGCATCAAGACCCACAACAGTCGTATTTTCTTACATTCTGCTTTCCTGTGAATCATTATTGTTCTATTAATGTTGTCAAATGTTTTTCTGCCCTTCACAAAAAACACATTGATCCATATCTATCAATTTTGTCAACACCTTTGCCATTCTTTTAGATAGCATAGTTTTTATCTCATCTCCTCCTATATTAATTGTTGAGCCTTATCTACCTCTAACGTTTGCATAATTAAGTCTTCCATAAATAATTCCATTTGTGCTCTTTCTTGATTTCTACATTTCTCTGTTTTATAGAGTTTTTCATAAACTTTCTAAAATATTTTTAATACCTCTACAGGATCTCTGGTTATTTTTCTTGTTATTGGCTCCCTAAGTTTGGCAACAGCCCTTTCCACTTCCTGTTGCCTAATTTGCTGTGCTATTTTTTTTTTCGAGTTGTTATCAAAAAATTGTTGCTTAACAGAAATCTTACTAAAGTCATGTATATTATCCAGATAGTCCCTTATTTTTCTTTAGCACTCTGCAGTTGCAGCTGATCTTATTTTGTGAGATTCCCCTTATTCTGCAGTACTTTAACCTTTGTTAAAGTAATTCATATTACTTCTTAACCTCTTTCTTTTTACTTCTACCCTGTTTTAAACAGTGAAAAGTCCCCATCCCTGCATTTAAGGTACCCCTGACTATATATCACACAAAACTGCTTTACTATATAACATGCAGTTTAACTCATGAAATGTTTTATGCAAATACTATTAAGATCCTTACCTGTAACCATCAGGTCTATACCCTCCCTCCCATCTTAAAAAAAAACTCTGAAAGACTTCCTAGCTAAAATCTGGCTCCGATCTTGCTCAAAAACCAGGATAAATTATATTCCTAAATGTGAACAATTACATTTTCATTCTTCATATCACCTTACTCTCCCTTCTTCACTTACTTCATTACTGCTGTCTAATTTTCTTCTCTGACTTTCTCTCTAAATATACAATAAGCCTGTTTTTCACTCAATTCATATTGCAATTCCTATTTGTATTGGACTAACTTACCTTTAATTTCTCTACAAACACTCTAAAACTTTGCTAAATATTAAATGATTAATAACACGAATACACCAGCAGAGCTGAATTTCACAAACCAAATTCCCAAACACCTGCTCCGACAGCAATGAAGGAAGTCCATGCACAAAAAGGATGATGATCAGCCGGAATAATTCCAATGCAGCAAAAATGATTTATTAAATCCAGAAAATTACACGACAACACAACAGCACAGACAACAATGGACTGAGCGCTTTTGTCTCCCTTCGGAGACTTCTTCAGAGACAATTAAATTAACCAAATACATCTCTTATATACTAAAAACCAGAAGTGGGCTGGCAAAAACCATAATTCAATAATTAATTGGTTCTAAATGACCTGGGAACATTCCCTTAAAAGTGTGTGTAACAGTTTTACAAGAAACAATAAATTAGTAGTGGTTGTGGATCAAAGATGTTATTATTTAAACAACTTTCAACCACACTAAAACATATTTTGACATATAAAATATATAATATAACATAGTTCAACCAGTACGATAAAATTCCACTAGTACAGTAAAGTACAACATAATAACGCATAATACTAGTTTGTAACTGTCCCTTTACCTAAAAAATGTAATAATAATATAATATAATAATATAGTAAATATAGGTGTTAAAAATAATAAATATATAGGAATATATTAAAAACTAATTAAATATAAATATAAATATAAGTATAAAAAGTATGTATAAAAATACATATAAAAATATTCATAAATAAGGGAATAGATTATGAAAAAATTGAAATATATAAAAAAATACATATGTATATATGTATATATACATACATACATACATATATTCCACCCTTTACACATATATATATAATAAAATAGATTTAATATTTATACTTGTACTATAGATATGTGTAGCAAAAGGAGATATGGGTTATACAATAGAAGTACAAGTGAAAGGTAAAATTATATGAATTTGTATAAACTTAATATAATATACACATATATATGTTGTGTCATATATTTTACTTGAACCAACTTAAATATCACTATGTTGTCATTTATCTTTTATCTTTTAATAGTTTTCTTAGGATCAGTGGCAAAAATTTTTAAAACTGGAGTGATAGATATATGGTCATTAAGACCTTTCCCTCCACATGTATCCAACCGCAATTGCCACATCATTTCCTTGTATTCAAGTTTTGTTTCCCAATCTCCACCTCTATCTGGGTGTTTCACTTCATCTAACACCCAGAATTTAAAGTTAGCTTCTTTACAATTCAACACGTCTATATAGGGCGTTATTTACATTTTGTTTGTTAATATCTCTAACATGTTCATATATTCTACCTTTCACTTGTACTTCTATTGTATAACCCATATCTCCTTTTGCTACACATATCTATAGTACAAGTATAAATATTAAATCTATTTTATTATATATATATATATATATATGTGTAAAGGGTGGAAATATATGTATGTATGTATATATACATATATACATATGTATTTTTTTTATATATTTCAATTTTTTCATCATCTATTCCCTTATTTATGAGTATTTTTATATGTATTTTTATACATACTTTTTATACTTATATTTATATTTATATAGTTTTTAATATATTCCTATATATTTATTATTTTTAACACCTATATTTACTATATTATTATGTTATATTATTATTACATTTTTAGGTAAAGGGACAGTTACAAACTAGTATTATGTGTTATTATGTTGTACTGTATGCTGTACTAGTGGAATTTTATCGTACTGGTTGAACTATGTTATATTATATATTTTATATGTCAAAATATGTTTTAGTGTGGTTGAAAGTTGTTTAAATAATAACATCTTTGATCCACAACCACTACTAATTTATTGTTCCTTGTAAAAGTGTTACACACACTTTTAAGGGAATGTTCCCAGGTCATTTAGAACCAATTAATTAATTATTGAATTATGGTTTTTGCCAGCCCACTTCTGGTTTTTAGTATATACGAGATGTATTTGGTTAATTTAATTGTCTCTGAAGAAGTCTCCAAAGGGAGACGAAAGCGCTCAGTCCTTTGTTGTCTGTGCTGTTGTGTTGTCGTGTAATTTTCTGGATTTAATAAATCATTTTTGCTGCATTGGAATTATTCCGACTGATCATCATCCTTTTTGTGCATGGACTTCCTTCATTGCTCTCGGAGAAAATATTAAATGATTGTCATATACCTTGTATTGATTCTTAACCAGAGTTTTTGTATTATGTCAAATTTGTTATAATAGGTTCATAGTTTCATAGGTTGGTACTAGGCTATCATTCCTAGGGCCTATACAAGCCTATCCATAACAATTCCCTGGCTATTTCTTCCCAAACTATTTACTTCCCTGGACCCCTGTCTAGCAGGGCGACTGACTTGATCCCTGGGGTGAATTTCCTTTCTCTCATCCAATTGTCAAGGTTCCTCTTGAAGAGGGCCAAAGAGGCACTCTGCTTGACATGTATGGGCAATCTATTCCAGAGTCTGGGGAGTCTCTGGGTCAGGAACCTATCCCTCCAGCATGTTTTGTTTATTGTGATGACAAGGTTTAGGTCCCTGGAGCGTGTGGCTCTGAGGGATTGGGATTTCTTTAAGTGTAGCATGTCCAACAGCTCTGGGTTTGACATGGCCTTGTATGTTAAGCAGAGATCGCCTCTGAGTAGACGATATGCGACAAAGTATAGCTGGAGTTTTTTTAAGGTGGTCAGCATAGGGTATCTGCTTTAGGCCTGTGATTCTTTTAGTGAGGTATTTCTGCGGCCTTTCCAGTTGTTGCAGATGTCTTGAGAGGTACATACCAAACGGGGTGTTGTATTCTATAATGAGTCTGAGGGATGAGTACAGTGTGACAATGACCTCCTTTTTTCTGGATGAAAAGCCCTTAGTGATTAGGTGTGCCACATAGAAGGATTTCCTGACTGTTGTGGTGATGTGGTTATTGAAGGTGAGACCATTGTCCACCTGTGTCCTTAATTCTCTTATCACACTTTCGGTGTTTAGTGTACTGTCACCTATATGGTAATTCATTGATACATGTTCTTTCCCAAAGGGGATAACTATACATTTCTTGACATTGAGCTTGAGCCCATGGCTCTGGCACCAAGCATCTGTTTCTCTAAGGCCCTTTTGTAGAGTATCCACATAATTTGGGGATTCAATAACGGCTCCCAGCTTGCAGTCATCTGCGAACTTTGTTAGCCAGAGTCCCTTAGTGTTGGCCTGTACTTGAGAGAAGTAGATGCCAAACAAGAGCGGCCCCAGGACTGAACTCTGAGTTACTCCACTTGTCATTTGTCTGGAGCTGGATTTGGAGTCGGCTACTTTTACAGTGTGGGTTCTATCAGTAAGCAAATTAGCAACCCATTGGGTGACATAGGGATTAATGCCCAGCTTAGTAAGTTTATCTATGAT
This sequence comes from Protopterus annectens, assembly GCF_019279795.1. Taxonomy (NCBI): domain Eukaryota; kingdom Metazoa; phylum Chordata; order Ceratodontiformes; family Protopteridae; genus Protopterus; species Protopterus annectens. The sequence goes on along the minus strand of NC_056725.1, from coordinate 929,736,057 downwards.
TCCAGAGTGGGGGATGGTGTCAAAGGCCTTGACAAGGTTTAGATAGGCTGTGTGGACCACCTCACCTTTGTCCATGGCTCTGGAGACTGATTTGAAGAAGTCAATCAGGTTCAGGAGACAAGATCGGCCCTTCACGAACCCAAACTGGGTGGGGTCCAGTGTTTGAAGGTTGCCAATGTCTTCGTTTATAAGTTCCATGATAATACGCTCCATGGCCTTGCAGATAAGGCTAGTCAGACTGATGGGATCGTAGTTTCTGGCATCCAAGGTGGATCCCCCATTGTGGAGTGGGATAACTGTAGCTCTGCTCCACTCAGTGGGCATGAAACCTGAGGTGAGGGTATGATTAAACATGACACTTAGGTGAGGTGCCAGTTAATATTGTAGTTCATGTAGTACACAGCCCGGGATGTCATCTGGTCCCATGGATGCTGTATTCTTAGCTTTGGAGAGTGTGTTTTTTACCTGTGTGGCCGTTATTACTGGAATTTGGCAATCTTCCGGTATTGAGATGGGTCATTTAGGGGGTGAGAGGGGGGACGAAGTTGGCACTGAATCAATCTGCCAGGATATTGGCAATATCCTTGGGATCAGTATATTTAATGCCATTCTGCTTTAGCTCAGAGCAGATCTGAGCATTGCCATTTAGATTCTTGACATAGTTATAGAATGCCTTGTGGTTGCCTTTGGAATCTTTGGAAATTTTATTTTCGCAACTAGCTTTGGAGGATTTTATGAGGGATCTCAGTTTCTTACTGAGGCTGGTAAGGGAGTTTTTTGCATCCTGGGATTTTCCTCTTTTCTGCAACAGTTTCTTCCTTTTGTTGTAAAGTTTGTTTATGGCAGGGGACCAGCAGATTGGCTTCCTTTTTTTGGATGAGAGCATCTTGGTTCTTTTTGGGATGGCACGATTCATGCATGAGTGGATGTGCTCGTACAGTGCCTTAGTGTAGGATTCAGCAGTCGAACTTTCAGTTCCTGTCTGCATGGGTGTCATGAAGTTTGTCACTTCTGACTTGAGTAGCATGAAGTTGGCTTTGGAGAAGTTTTTTATGGAGGTTTCCTTACTGGGGGGTGGGATGTGGATGTTAAGGGTGATTATTTAAACTGCAGAGGTTTTTGTTTTATTTTTGAAGATTATAAAATTATTCTTCCTAAAATGTTTCATAATAATTTGAAGCTTTTCTCCCTGGGTCTCCACTGAAAATGGGCTTCTACCCAGTCAGACTTTCCTGGTAATCAACTTCCAATAAATAAATAAATAATAAAGAAGGAAAAAACAATTGTTTTGCTTATTTAGTTTTTCCCTTTAGTGACCTTCTAAACATTAGTAACATAAAGTTTGGTATATCCTTTGTAGTCTACCCACAAGTTTAACAAAGTCATTGAAAGTCCAATCATTCTCAGCCACGTTTTCTTGCAAAGCCATATTTCATAAATGTGATCAATGGTTTATAATCTTAAATGTATTCACTAATTTTAGTTTTGCTGGTCTTCATGTTCATCTTCATCTCCCAACACCAAACTCTGGTTCAAGTCCAAGGCACACTTGATTTTTCTAGTCAATTCCTCTATTTTTTTTCTGTCTCTCAAGCATTTTCCTTTAAAATATTGGAAAAAGTTTTGCTAGCAAAGTTTCTCTATGAGTTTTATTGCCAGAAGAGTGAGAAGCAGAGTCCATTTCTGTTTGATGGTTCACTTTTTTGTTGATACACTTTTTTATTTTCTCCATAGCCTGTTCCAAATCAAAAGTGTCTTTGTTGCTTCAGGAAGAAATATTATGTAGACAGCTAAATACAGCAGCTTGAATCTCACATCTGCCTCTCAACATTCCCTGATTACTTGGGATAAATTTGCTTATTTATTTTATTTTAGTTTATTTTTTTATTTATTTTACATTTGTTTACCAGGAAATTCCGACTGGACGCAGGTCCTTTTTCAGTGGATGCCCGGGGAGAAAAGCTCCACATCATGTACATGATAAATAGAGATACAAAGTTGCAGCAATAGTAAACAACATTAAAGGTTGTTGGCTTTAATACAATAACAAGATATTGATTATCAACAGTATATACAGTAAATGTTGCAAGGTAAGATAGTTTCTTGTAGTTTATAATATTAGTAACAAAGTTGTCAGACAAGATTTTAAAGTATGTAAAGACAACCAGCTAATTCTGACTGTGGTTAGTGGTGGCGGTAGTACAGTTGGGTTAAGAGTCTAGGTAGGGGGGGGGTTAAGGGTGGGGGTGTTAGTCTGGATTAGAACAAGGACAAAGCCAGTGCAAATTTAAGTGGAATTTGAGAGCAGTCTTGAAAAGGCTGCCAGAAGGTAGAGTAGTTACAGAGGGTGGAAGATTGTTCCAAAGTTTAGATATGGTACATGAAAATATGGCTTCTCCTGCTGAATTTTTAGGTTTGATAACAGTGAGTTGATTTTTGTTGCTTGATCTTAGGGGCCAAGTGGAGTGATAGGGCTGGAGAAGGGTTTGAAGGGAAGGGATGTTATGGGGGTGGTTAATAAGTTTATGAGTGAGGGTGAGGTGATTAAAGTGAAGGAGTTGTGGGAGTTATAGCCAGTATAGTTCTTTAAGGTAGATATAATGATGGCTGCAGTAGAAGGTTCCAGTGGCAAATTTAGCAATTTTGTTATAACAAGCATCCAGCTTGTGCAGGTCTGTCTGTCTAAGGCTGGTAAGTATGGGGGGTGCATAGAGTAGGATGGAGATTAGCTGAGAATTGGCTATGGAGATTCTAGCTGCCTTGGTTAGGAATTGGTGCACCAAGTTTTTTGTGAACTTTTTTTATTGTGAGAGATATGTGGGTGTCAAATCTAAGTTTGTTGTCTATTTCCACATTGAGTAATTTTGTGTGTTCTGATGGAGAGATGATGGTATTGTCTTTGGCGAGAATGTTGAAGTGGGGGTGTTTTGGGTGGCTTTGGAAGGTTGGAACAGGAGAAGTTTTGTCTTACTTGGGTTGAGTAGGAGCTGAGCATTAGATAGCCAGCTTTCTACAGAAGAGAATGATTCCTGTGTGATTTGTTGTAGTTTTGGTAGAGTGGGGCAGAACAGATGAGAGTAGAGTCATCTGCGTACTGTATAAGAGATGATTGTGTGGTGACAGTATGTAGGTTGTTAGTGAAAAGTGAGAATAGCAGAGGGCCAAGGATAGACCCTTGGGAAACTCTGAGAGTAACTGGGAGGCAAGGTGATAGGTTATCAGGTTATAACCCCAGATTACTGATTGTTGGTGTCTGTGTAGATAGCTGTGGAACCAGTTGCTGGCTGATTGTGAGAAGGATATGTTGGGGAGAGTAGAGAGTAGTAGCTCATGAGATACCATGTCAAAGGCCTTTGAGAGATCTAGAAATACAGCAGTAGAGAAGAGGCCATTGTTTCTGTGATGAAGTAGAGTGTTGGTGAAGGAGAGCAGAGCAGAGGTAGTGCTGTGATATGGCCTGAAACCATGTTGGGTTTTGGAGAGGAGATTATTAGCTAGGAGGTAGTTGGAGACCTTGGTGGTGATACATTTTTCAAGTATCTTGGAGATAGCAATGGGGCGGTAATTGGAGAGGTCGGTGGAGGGAGTGCCTTTGTGGAGGGGAATGATCTGGGATATTTTCCATATTGAGGGAACATAGCTTTCTGTTATGGAATGGTTGGTTAGAATTTAAATTGGGTAGGCTAGTGTATCAGCTGCAATTTTCAAGTATTCAGAGGGGAGGTTGTCAGCTGCGAGTTTGGTGGGTTTAAGTTTTGACAAGTCTTTTTATGTTGGAGGTAGGTACTGAGGTGAAGAAGAAAAGAGGAGTGGGGGGTTAGGGTTAGGAGTTGGGGAGGCTGTTGTAGGGAAGTGTTATTTGTTTACAGATGTTATAGTTTCAGTGAAGTGTTGTTGAATGATTCTGCCTACTGTACATTGAATAATCATTTTCCACAGTCTGCTGTCTCCAATTTTTAATACTTTTTCCTTCTGCTACAGGTTTGTCATGATCAACTCTTTCTGATGTATGATAATGTCTTTACTAATACAGGTCTTGGCTGCTTTCTCATGGCCAGGCTTGCAGCATATACTCTGTGTGCCCTATTAATTAACAAATCCTGCTGTGGAATACCAGTCTGGTTGCTTACTGGTGATTTCATAAAATTAATAGTGTCTGCTCCTTCCAGTTTCTTTTATACAGCAGAAAATCTCAGGTTTTCTCTGCATGCTTTGTCTTCTAACTTTAAAATATATTGAAACAGTTCTTATTGAGTGGTTTCATACTCAGCCAGCCTTTTCTTCATTTCAGCCTCTGATTTTTGCAGTTTTAATCAGTTAATTTGAATAGCTGGTTAAATATTCTTCTATTTTTCCAGCCTTTTGTTATTTGGGTTGATATACTACTTTAATGTTTAATTTATTTTAATCTGAGTACATTTGATTTATTTTTCCTCTAAATTCCTGGAAGCAATCTCTTGTACCAAAACTGAAGCTCAAGCTGTTTTGTTGCTGAACAGTTGCAGGATTCTCTCAGTGTTTTGTCTTCACCTTTTCTAGTTGATTTGCTTTCCTGTTCTCTAAATGTCTTCTTTTCTGGCATCCAATGTACTTTCTAGCCAGTAACTAAATTTTGCTCAAGCTGGTAGAATTACTAGCCGTTATTTCTCAGTTTCTCTTTTCACATTGGGCGAGCTGAAATTAAGCTGTTGGTCAGTGTGTGTGTGTGTCTAGCCATCTTGGAATGAGCCTGGCAGTACAATCTCGTATCCATTGAATTATTATTCTTTAATTGCTCATCATAAATGATCTGCCACAATATGGCTCCTTTTACATGCTGAAATGAACTTTTCAGTGTGGTGATTATGATAATGAGGTGAGTTAGCAAGATTGTTTGCCAATCATTGCCTTAATCTGCTGCATTATCAACTACAGTCAGTGCTACCATGCTGGACCCTGCTCATTCCTGGGCTAGGTGGTCATGTGACCAGTGCACATTTTCCACTGACTCAACAAATCTTATATCACCAGCTGTTTGTGCTAGTGATATTGCCTGTTAATGATGTACATCGTGTGTTGTCCATGACTTGCAGCTGTGCACATGATGCTACCAGTTTTCTTCTTTCTGACCTGTTTGAGTGGACTTAGCTTCTTCAAGTACTGAATATATCAGGAATCATGCCTTGTGCAGTCAGAAAATGATGCTAATTCCCACTATTATTCACAGGGATTATATGGATCATCTGCTGGGCCATTATGATGTCCCATGTATAATCCTTATGCCTGTCCCCAGCTTGTCAAAGTGATGAATGATGCCACTGGCGTTACATGCTCTGGTGTGCTGTGTGCAAGCATAGATATAGACACCTGTGGAGTCACCACCCTGTCCTGCTACACCTGTGGGACACAGAGCTTTGGGGGTGGAGAGGCAGAGAGATAGTGATAAAGAGAGAGAGAGAGAGAGAGGGGCAAGGTTTTGCACTGTAATTTCTAAATATGGTTTGCTGCTGTCCTTACCTTTATTTGGAAGGAGCAAATTGTACTGACTACTCTATGTTTGATATTATACAGTTTCAGAAGAGAATGCCTTAAACCAGGTGGCCTGTATCAGAAAAAAGAGACAGGCTCACCAGACAGGGGTGTAAGTGTGGTATGTAGATGTCTATCGTATAAAACTGTAATCCAAGTTGCCTTACACACATGTAGTAATGTGTTGCATTTTTTTCCATTTTTGTTCATTCTTTATACCGATTTAGATGTTGTGTTTGATGTTCATCAACAACCCCCTGGGTCTCTACTAGCCAACACATTTATTTTTGGTCCTCCACCACCAGTCAAGGGATCTGCATCTCTGAGGGTGATGAAGGTCACCCTTGTAAAAGATGACTTGAAGATTCAGTGGTGACCTCTGTAGCCACCTGTCAGGAAAATGGCAGAGGGTCCTCTTCTTTTGTGTGTGGACACAAATAGATTCCTTGGGTCACATAGCATTAGATGCAGTGGCTAGTTACAGCTAAGGTTAGATGGCAACTGAACTCATGCATTGTGACCCTGGATGATCTCTTTGTGCAGCCAGTAGATTCACATGGCCATTCCCACTCATTGGGCCACCAGAGGCAGGATCTGTCCATGACATCAGCCATGGGAGATGCGTAATCTTGTGGGTTCACCTCTTGATCAAGCAGACCCTTTGAGTACCACCTTGTCTCCCGTCACATTGCTCATCTTCCTTTTGTGCCACTTCCCTTACCCTGTTTATACGGAATTCATGAGATCACCAACTGCCCTCCCTTTGTCTGTCTACATCTCACCATTCTTACTCCATTTTGTGCCAATACCTCCTTACCTATGTTTGTCTATGTTTTATGCCTGTTTTGTCTTCCTCTTGTACCTTCCCCTTCCCTTCTTATTTCTCCAAACATGTTCTTTGCTATCATTCCCATCTACCCTTCTTCAAAAACGAAAAGACACCTATGCAAAAATTTAAAAAAAAAAGTCCTTCCCTCTCCTTCTGTCTTTTCTTCAGGTTACCTCATGCATGTTTGTCTGCTTGCTCTTTTTGCATTTCTGGACTTGCTGTCTCCACCTTTCCTGACCTTTCTTATGATGAAATGAATTGGCCATTTGCTGTGCAGTTCCTCTGCGGCCTGTTCACAGTGCCTGTATTGCAGCTATGAGATGCTTCATTGCATGTGTGGATATACATAGCCTTGGACAAGCCACATCATTGTACATCTTACATAGGACATGTGACCACCAACAGCACGGCTACTTTATTACTGTTCATTATCACAATTGCTGCCATAATCAATCATTTTCTGTGCTGTTTTTCCCTAACATGCTGGCAGTATGGTGCTGCTAATATTTCCCAGCAGAATTAGGCTGCATCACTCTAAAGCATTTCTATGATATTTAGTATAGTGCCACTGAGTTACAAATTTTTCTCAATATCGCCAAGTATCTTATTTTCATAACTAAACATTTGCTCTTTCTGTTCACCTGTTTTTATTGACATTTGTGTCTTAGTTGTGCATCCTATTCAAAAGAATAGAATCATTACTGGGGAAAGATGTCACATACAGAAGCCAACAAGTTATTGTATGTTCTAGGGCTCTGATGGAATAGCTAAAAGTTTAAATACTGCTAGTATGAAAACATTGCTAAAGGGGTAAGCAGTGATACAGAAATGGCTGTTAATAGTCAGGTCTACTGGCCAGAGCAGAAGGTTCAAAAGTATGGAGTACATATCCTTTTTTCAATTAATTTTCACATATACTTTTGGAAATTGTGCCATAAGGAGAAAAATATGATCGCATGTTGATGCAGAAGTACCAAAAAAATGAGTAATTTATCATTCGCACAACAAGTAATTTGTGCTGAATAAACAGTGCTACATCTGATGGCTACTGACAATTTATGCCTTATTAGCCTAAATGCAGGTTTGAGCCTCATCCAACATAAAGCATTGATTATGTTTTTGAAAAACTCTTTAAACTTCAGAATACTAAGGTAAAATAATATGTATCAATTTAACAAATATCTCTACAAGTTTGAAAAAAATATAAACTACATTACAGAAAGAAAACCTAACAACTGCAAGCTGAAAATGAGTGGAAAACAATAAAATATGAAATTTAGAAGGTTTAAACCACACTAGAATAAAATGAGAGCAGAAAATGTAATAGCAGAAAGCTTAGAAACTGAGTAGAATAAATTATGTAAAATTTAATACCTAACTGCAGTTGAAGTAATGCAAGACAAGAAAAACTGAGAAACCAATAGTCTGGTAAATATAACATATAAAGCAGACAGTGTGCATGATTATATCAACAACAAATGAACATGACAGCAAGCATTTCAAGTACAATGCTGACAAACAGTGACATGCTTTTTCTCTAAATTCATTTTATTAGTTTGAATACATTTGTTCCACATGCACACAATGCAAAATGTGTACCCAGAATATGCCATTACCAATATTTCATTCATGATTCAAAAACATGCATCAATCTATGCATGTTTATAATTTTTTGTTGAGTAAATCACTATGCTACTACCTTTGAAGACTATACAACAGAAATAAATTAAAAAATTGGGTTTCCCATATCCTGTTTCACACTGAGTCCATATCTCCATCCATGCCCCACTCCCAAATGCACCTGTACTTTATTCATACCACATTCTCCTACAGAGACATTAATTCCTACTGTCTTCAAGCACTCTTAACCATCATACATTGTGCCCAGATATCCTTCCAGTAATTAAAATAAACGTTATCCTCAGCTGTTCTTGTTTCCTGCCTTTACTACTCTTTTTCTCTAACCTTCCTCATCAAGACACAACACATTCTCTTTTTATAAATTCATAGCTTCATATGTGTGTACTAGGCTAATGGCCCTAGAGCCTTTACAAGGCTAGCCCATAGGATTACCCTGGCATCGTGCCACCTGACCTTTGTTCCCAGTGCCTCTGTCGAGTAGACCCACTGGAGCCCTCTCCATTCCACCCTGTTTTCTTCTCCTTACCTACCATGATAAATGGTATCAGAAAAACACTGTAGTAGTATCCTTCAATATTATACTCTCTGCTTTAGGCCCTAATAAATACTTTTTAGGCCTTTCTAGTCCTAGAACCAAAATACCACTAAAGCAGAACTATCCCACTTCATCTAGTCCTCTTTGCTATTCACAAATTTCCCTCTACCCCCCCCCCCCCTCAATTATTTTAAAATTCACACCACTTAATCTAGCACTAATGACAATGCCCTTTCCTCCTCAAAATATTGGGTACTTCTATACTCCCTTCCCCCACATAGATACAATATTTAATGTGTTGACAAAGTCAACAGTGAACATTTTACAAAGCTGATTTTTGATTTTATAATCAGAGGAGTGGTAAGAAAGATACAAATCAGGAGAAATTCTAAGGGATTTCCTCTCACTTCTGTCTTTGTGTCTTAGTTCTAGACCTTCACTTTTCCCATGTAACATTTTTGTGACTGCATTACACCCCCATCCCTTCTCTCTCTCTCTCTCTTCTTCCCTGCCTCCTCTCTCTCTCTGTCACTCTTCTCTCTCTCACTCCTAATGTCTAATGAACACAAGTTTAGCATATTTGAATGCGGTTCTTACTCATTTCCATCCATCTCCCTGATTATCCTTGTGCCCTTCCTCTGGGTGCTTTCAAACTGTTTCTCATCCTTTTTCTTATAGGTCTCCAGAAATGCACACACTGTTTCTGATATGGTGTCACCAGCATACAAAAGACTCGGAGTGTAGCAACCTTATCTTTGAAGTTTTTGCTCTACAAAATACCGCCTAATTTGCAGGCTGTTCTTTCTGCCTTTTTACTTGTTGTCAAGGCAGTCCACAGGTTGGCATACCCTCAACCCTGAAGTTCAGGAGCAACAAAGGTTCTTCACTGAAGTTGAAGATCAAAAGAAGGTTTGAATAAAAATGAGCTCAAAGAACTCTACTCACTGCTGGTTACAATTACACTAAGCTATTAAATACTTTCATTTAAGAAGCCGATATACTCCCACAGCCTCTTAAATGAATACCAGTGCTACACACGCACCTCATTTACAGCTGTCCATTGTGCCTCTAACACCTTGTACCCAGGTAGCTGCACCCTTTGCCATAGCCTAGTTATGGTTCTATATTATGTTTGGTGGTGTAAGCCTGGTGTGATGAGCACTCCTATATTCTTTTCAGCCATCATTTATCTATTTTAAGCATCCTTAAACTTACAATACCCTGCACCTATCTGCTTTTAACCACAGATGCCACGTCTTTGCTCAGCTGCAGAGCAGAAGTCACAGTAGACCAAGTCCAGGAGGGTAGAAAAGATTTTTCACAGGCAATGGTGTTAACTCATGGTGAAACTTCTGCCAGAGTTAAAAACATTATTAAAAACAACTGGACCATGTTTAAAGGGAACAAAGATTTATTGACGGTTATTGTTGGTGAACCTTTTTTCACTTATAAGATTAACAGTAATCTAAAACATTTATTGGAAAATCCACATCCGGTCAATAAAAGAAATATGAAAGGGACAACTAAGTGTGGGGCTTGTGACTACTGTAGGTATATTAATGATACCCCCAAGGTAAAATTGGGACCTTTTCAAATTGAGTTTTTTTTTGCTACAGGTTCATGTACAACAACAGGTTTGGTTTACCTTGCCATATGTAAAGACTGTGGATATTTTTATGTGGGGAAGACAGAAAGGAGACTGAACAGAAGGATTTATGAACACTGTTATAGCATTACAAAAAAGGATGAGAACAATGCACTTTTTAAGCATATTAGTATGAACCCATCACATTCTTTTTAATACGGTATCCTTGAAGTAGTTAGTAAGAATATTAGGGGTGGGGATTGGACCAACAAATTGCTTAGGGCAGAGGCAAGGTGGCAATTTAAATTAAATGCTACTGAAGCCCCAGGTATTAATTAACACATAAGTATTAAACCTGAACTAAAGTTTAGGGCATCTAAACTTTAAAAGCTTTTACTTATAAATATTTTATAATTCTTTCTTCAATTTTTTACTTCCTTTTGAGAAAAGTTACATTTGCACATATTTTCTCTTTTTTAAGGTACATGCTATTGTTTAAATGTTATTATACCTAGGTACTTTCACTTTAAGAACTAATTATTGTTGATTAATGGAGACAGCTTCTTGTATAAAACTGTAAGAAAGGAATGGTAAAATGTTCTGATGAAGTCTGATGACGAAAGCGCTTGACCTATTTGGATTGTATTGGATATTTTTATACCTGGACATTTTAAAGGTTTGAATAAAAATGTTTTTATCCGGGTTGTAGGAATTTGGCTACAGAGTGGTTGTTTTTATATTTATTAGTGGTGTTTTCCACTCTTGCACCCTGTTTTTGTTCTCAGCTGCAGAGGAGCTACAGCTCCGTTTTAGGCTTTTCCTTCAGCATGAACTTTGGAAAAAATTTTGTGTCATCTGCAAATAGCTTCAGTCTGTCAGTCATCCTTTTAAAATAACAAACACGGATACACAGAATATTAGGAACCCTAGCACTGAATCTTGTAGAACCATACTGGTCATTTCTGTCATCTATGACAGCTTTCCCCTTTGAGCCCTTGAGTTCTTCCTTGAAGCCGTTCTGATACCCATTATATAAATTCCTGTCCTAATCATAGACTTTGCAGTTATTTAGTTATTTTTTGTCCTCCTACACAGTGACTCAAACATCTAAACACTGTACTACTCTCTGTGTACATGCTGTATACTTTCCCAACTTTACTTTCATACCGTCATACTTTCCCGTCAGGTAGAACCACACTGTTGCATGATTACAATCCCTTATGGTTCTTCTGCTGAGACATACCACCTTCCTGTGCTTGGCAGTAGCAAGGCAGATATATGGTCCTCTTCTAATGAAGCTCTTTATTAACTTAATGAAGCTTCATTCCAGCATCACCAGTTAAAAAAAAACATTTATTTTCATTGCTGAGTTAAGAGTGCACTAAATCATCACAGGCAAGCTATTGTTACCCACTGCAAGCATCCTCTTCATCATAACTCATTTCTACATATTCTCATCAATAGCAGCTTTTCCCTTTTCATGGGATCAAGATGCTTGAATGCTACAGTTACACACCTATTCTTATTTCATCCTATCAATTTGTCCATCAGAGAACTGGTTCTGACACAGTCTTCATTTCTCTCTCTCTCTGTCTCTTACCCTTGCCAATGCGATTGGCTTATAAAGTTGTACTTAAATTACAGAGATTTCTCTTTCTAGCAAAGTAGCACAGCAGGGTAAAGTACCATGCATTTAATGCAATGAGGTTACCTAAGAATGATAGTAAATGACAGTAAAGATGAACTAATACAACATCTGCATTGGATTGGCCAACTTAAAGTAAAAACAGCACTGCAAAACAGATCCACATTTGCTAAAATGTTAAGGTGTTGTGATATTGATATAATGGAAATCCTGCCTACTGTAACATAATACTACTTTACTACTATAAATATTTCCCACATTGTCCGACTACTATCAGCAAGTCAAATGACATCAGAAATACTCAGTCTAGGGATCTAAATCTCTTTTGCAACATCAACAAAATGGTTTGTAGGGACAGGGAAATATTGCAGAGGACACTGCTGCTCTGGAACATCCACATAAGACACAGTTCATCCGTATCCATATTTAAGGGTAACACGGATCTATGGATCCAACAAGAATAAGATGAGAAATACTTGTTTATTTTTGGTTACTGAGACGTGGCTGCCTGACAAGATAAATGATACTGCAGTAAAGAGAATTTTACACTGTTTCATACAGACAGAAAACATACACTGTGTGGAAAGGCCAGAAGAGGTGGAGTCTGATTCAATGTTTACAAAAGATGGTGTAGCAACTGTGAAATCATATTATCACACTTCTGGGAAAACCTAGACTTCCTGTCCACTAAATGTAGGCCATTTTACTTGCCCAGGGAGCTGAATGGGTGGGCTGCAGAGCAAATATCCTGATTTTATACACATGGCAGCTGGTGACTTTAATAAAGCAGATCTGAAAGCAGTACTTTCACACTACCATCTGTATGTGGACATTTCTATAAGGGGTAATAATATTCTAGACAAGGTGCACATAAACTTAATGAAAGCTTATAAGGCAGTGCAACTTCCACAAATGGGAAACTATGACCATTATACCATCTTGCTGTCATCAGCTTACAAACCTGCACTGACTAGAGAGAAGCCCACAAAGAAACAAATCAGAGTATGTCCCAAGGGTACTATGGAGGCCCTCCAAGACTGATTTGAAAGAACCAGCTGGGATATGATCAAGGAGGCAGCCACAGTGAATCAGCATCCAAACATTGATGAATACAGTGAGGTAGTGATAGCATACATTTCAAACTGCGTTGGTGGGGTAACAGATTCCAACAGTATCACTGTTAGAGCTAACCAGACACCATGGCTCACCCCTAATGTATATTAGCTTCTGAAGGAGACAAACGTAGCTTACAAGGCTAAGGACAAAGCAGCCCTAAATGTAGCAATAGGTAATCTGAGGAGGAGTATAAAGGAGGTTAAGAGGGAGTATGGCAGAAAGGTGCAGAGTCACTTTGAAGACATGAAGGATGCAAGGAGACTATGGCAAGGCATACAGGAGATCACTGACTACAAAATCAGGTCAGCACAGTGTGAGGACAGCTTTGAATTCCTGGACAGTTTGAACATCTTTTTTGGTAGATTTGAGGAAAGAAACAACAGGTTGGCACTAAAGCTATCCACTGATGAGAAGGATGAAGTACTCAGCCCCAGCACAGAAGAGATAAGAAGAGAGCTAAGGAGAGTGAACCCCAGGAAGGTTGCTGGTCCAGACAACATACTGGGCAAGGTGTTAAAAGGCTGTGCTGATCAACTATGCACAGTACTCAAGGAAATATTTATCACCTCTCTTGCCATGGCAAAAGTACCCTCATGCTACAAGGAAACTAACATCATGCCACTACCCAAGAAAACCACTCCCTCTAGCCCTAATGACTACAAACCAGTCATTCTAACATCCACTGTTATGAAATGTTTTGAGCGGGTGATTAAAAAGCATCTTTCATCATGCCTACCTCCTGATTTTGACCCTCTGCAGTTTGCATACAGAGCTAACCGATCATACCTCTCAACCTCTTAGAGCAAAAAATCTGGACAAAGCCACATATAAAAGTGGTACAAAGGCCCAAAAATAGGGACAATTTTTAAATATTGCTCTTACAAACTTAGAAAATTGATAGAATAATAGGTTTTGCATTATCATTCATTTTCTGAAGTGTATGAAGTCTGAAACTCAAATGTCTGTCATTATTTTCTAACTTCAACCTTTAAAGATTTGCCACTAATTTGCCAGAAAACCACAATTTTATGAAAAACAGACCAAAAATATGAGGCAAATATCTAGACATTCTGCAAAAATCTGTACAGTTGAGAAGTATGTAACCAATCCAAGGCTGATGCCATATCAGTAGCACTACACATCTCCTTTGAGCATTTAGAGGGCAAAAATGTGAGGATGCTGTTCACAGACTTCAGCTCTGCATTTAATATGATGGTACCAATGCAGCTGATAGAAAAACTAACACATTTAAGAATCAGTAAACATCTCTGTAACTGGATCCTGCACTTCCTGATTTAGAGACCACAGAGGGTGTGTTCAGGTAAGAACACATCAAAGTACATCACGATTAACACTAGAGTTCCATAGGGATCTGTTCTCAGCCCACTGTTATTCACCACCCTGACCCATGACTGCTATGCTAGCATAAGTCCAACCATATCATCAAGATTTCTGATTACATCACAGTGCTGGGGCTCATTACAAAAGAGGATGAAAGAGCGTACAGAGAGGAGGTGCATCTCTGATCAGTTGGTGCGAGGGGAACAACCTTGATCTGAATGTAAGCACGACCAAAGAGATTAGCACTGACTTCTGGAAAAGGAGAACAAACCACCCAGTGCTCAGGAGCAATGGTGAGAGTGTGGAGAGGGTTAAGAGTACAAAATTCCTGGGTGTACACATACCAGAGGATCTCTCGTGGTCGGAAAACACCAGCCAACTGGTCAAGAAAGTGCACCAATGCCTCCACCTTTTAAGAGGGCTGAAAAAAGCTAAGCTTCCTCATCATATTCTCTCCATCTTCTTTAGATGTACAATAGAGAGCATCCTCACCTGCAACTTCACAGTGTGTTTGGTAGCTGCACAGTTACAGAAAGGAAGGCACTACAAGGAGTGGTGTGGGTTGCAGAGAAGGTAACACGTTCCAGTCTTCCATTGATACAACATTTTTATTCTGCAAGAAGCATCCAAAAGGCCACCAAAATAATACAAAACAACACGCATCCTACACATAGAATGTTTAAGCATCTGGCATCAGGCAGGAGAAATCGCAACATCTGCTGCATGACTACAAGATTCATTAACAGTTTTTACTCTACAGTGATTAGACTTCTGAACCCGGGCACTAGTCCCATGGGTCTGGACACAAATAAATAAATTTTTATTTATTTGTGCAATATATACTTACATATATTCCAATATTTATTTATTATATCCGTAGTCAGTATTATTTAAATCACTCAAGTACAATATTAGACAAATAACTTAGGCATTTCAGTGTGTAGTGTGTTTTGTATTACTGTAAATATGGTAGTTAATTTAATTCAGGGGAAGGTATTCTTTTTGTACATGAGTGTTGGTAAATGTCGCTGCTCTTTCTTGTGTGTATTGGGAGTACTATTACTATTACTAACCCTATTGTATTTTTTACTTATGTTTATTCCTCTACTTGTATGTGTTGTTTCACTTTCCTTTGTAATCTCAAGAATTGAGCTGATGTATGAAATTTCATTTAGGCTACACGTGTAGTTCTAAATTTTGACTTTGACTTTGGATGGAAAACAGAAAATTTACCCCAGAACTGCCCCTGCACTACTAATGAACAGAGACAGCTCATAAATGCTTTGTCCTAAGCATGGGTCCCCTTAAATTATCTATGGTATGACTCCAGTTATTCCCATTTAGTGTACTCAACCATGGAATGGGTAAGGTCAGTCTCTAACCAAATGGGATTCATTTGAGCACAAAAATGGAAACTGGCTTGGCTTAAAATGGCTCGCAAGGGCAGCTAGCCTAGTATTTACCTATGAACCTATAAATAATTATTCTATCAAAAAACATAGTTCCTAAGCCTTCAGGGTCAAACAAAACCAGATCTCAATGGAAATTAAATCCTACAACACATGATGCTATATTTATAACAGAGTCATCAGGAAATGAATTACCCTGAAGCAAGTGAGCTTAAACCCTCCATTAACAATAATGTACTTGTGATTGGTGACTCTATAGTAAGACACGCAGAGCCTACCCTCATAAGATTTGACAAAAACAAGGTCATAGTGATTTTCTATTATGGTGCCATGATCTCTGATGTCTCAAGGGCCTCAAGACCCTTAAGATGGTCAAACAGATGTACAGAATAGTGGTGGTCCATGTTGGAGTAAATGACCTGGTGCTCAAAATCCAAAGAGAAATGCGGAGACAAATTTCCATGCTCTCCATGCATGACATAAGTGCAGGAAAGTCTTGTTTATTGAGTGGAATCCCACCTTCACCAAGAATGATGCCAAGATACTAGGAAAAGATGATGAATTTCAATAGCTGGCTCAGTAATTGGTGTCATTTTTTGGGGGGAGGGTACATTATGTGCCAGCATGGGATGATCTGCTGCCCCAGTTGTTCTGCCAAGGGTTGTTTGCTCCTCTCATTTCAATGTTTCTGTATACTGGCTAAAGCCTTTGTTGCCCCCACAGTGCCTTTTTTAGGCAAAGTCTAGCTAATGGATCTTCCTAAAAAATACAACAAAGAAAGCACAAGACAATATCAGTATAAATGTGGAGCTACTTACTGATAGGAGTTTAATAAAATAAATTGCCTTACTTGTAGCTCTCCTGCATTTGGAGCACATTCATGTGTACATTATTACAGAAATCTGATTCAAGAGTGCAGAGGATAGCGTTCAACACCAGGGTTTTATGCCTACCATACATTTAAGACTCAATGGAAGCTGTGATGGGAAATCCATATCTAGACCCAAACTTATTGCAAGTCAACTCAGCCTCAAGAAAACCAACTACCAGACCATAGCATGTTACAAGACCCCCTTCGATGACTCCCATGTCCAGTTCTTAAACATATTGAATGAACTTTATATATACAAAAACTCCATTATCCTGGGAGACTTTAACTACCCATCGATAAACTGGAAGGCCTATACCTCATAGGTTCATAGGTGTGTACTAGGCTAATGGCCCTGCGGCCTTTACAAGCCTAGCCATACGGATTACCCTGGCATAGTGCCACTCGACCTTAGTTCCCAGTGCCTCTGTTGAGTAGAGCTACTGGGGTTATCCCCGGGGTGAATTTTCTGTTTCCCATCCACTCATAAAGAAATGTCTTGAAGAGGGTCAGCGAGGTGCTCTGCTTGACATGTATGGGAAGTCTATTCCATAGCACGGGCAGTCTCTGGGTTATGAACCTGTCCATCCAGCATGTTCAGTTAATTGTGGTAATGAAGATGAGGTCTCCAGAGCATGTCATCTGTAGACTTCACTGAAAAATTCCTTGGTTTCATTAAAAAAAAATCCTGGATCAAGTAGTCAAACAGACCATTAGAGGTCAACATTTTTGTGACCTGGTCCTTACAAATGTGGCAGCTACATGTACTGTACCACAAATATACCTGTCTCAATCAAGTCTGACCACAAATTGGTAACTATTTCTTTCAAAATCCCTAAACCAGCTCAGGCAAATATCACAATATTCAGAGACTACAAAAGTACAATCTTCCAACAATTCTATGATCAACTCTCAAAACTCAAATATAACTGTAGCCCCCAAAATGTAGACATGGCAAGAAGTTATGTAAATAAATTCTACGCTCTGCTAGACAACTGTATAAACCTGCCAGTCCTACCTAAAGTATACAAAAAAGGAAAGAAAAGAGCAAACCATCCTGGTGGTTCATATGCATAAATGGTTGTTGAGTACTAAGATTATTTGAAATGTGTACAACCACTGTGTTTTCTTCTACTGTCAAACATTTATAACTTGCATTTAGCCCCATTTTCCTTCCTCTCTTCTAGACACTATGAGCAGTCAACTCATCTCTTCCAGCTTATACATTCAGTTTAGTTTCCTCCATTTTATTATTTATGTGCCCTGCCAGCATACAACATTCAATTATTTGTTGCCTCTTTAGCTCTTTCTCTGTCATTAATTCTTTAAATGTCCTATTTACCATGTTATTTAAAAAAAAAAAACACACACACACATTTTCTTTTCCTTGACCTTACATAAAAATATCTACTAAAGTAATTTTTCCACTTTGAAAATAATGTAGAAGATGAAGCAACGGATCCACCAATAAGTGCTACACCACTAACTCGCAAACAAAGCGAGTACTTAAAATTCACTCACACCCACAGTTATGAGGGTGTGGCCTATTTAGATACTTATATTTACCAACAGGGAGGAAAAGTTAAATCCAGAATACATCGCAAAAGTACCTTCTCTGACAATTATGTGGAGTATGGCAGTTGCCACCCTGATAAGGTTAAATATAATGTATTTAAGGGGCAATGTATACGGGCTGCACGAATGACCTCTGAATTTTATAATATGAAAGGAGAACTGAAATTTATGACTAATTTATTCTTACAAAGAGGTTACCCTATAGATATGTTGACTAACGTGACACAATACATTATTCAGGAATGGGACACAACATTTAAACCCTTATTAGGTTCGGGAGTGGAGGTATTGTCCAAACAGAAAGTGGTCATGAAGGATAAAAACAATAGTACGATTGGCCCTTATCAAAGATTTTGTATTATAGAATATAATCTGGCTGCAGACGAGATAAAAAACTTAATGTACAAACATTGGAACTTAATTATGGGAGATAGTACCTTAATAGAAATAATGGGTACTAAACCAAATTTTATTTCTAAAATGGGACAAAATATAAAACAATTTATAGAATGTTATCATGGAGGGGCTAAGAATACTAAGAGGGGTAATAGAGCACACAATAAGTAATGCGGAGCTTGTAACCAATGTAGTTACATATTGGAAAAGAATAACTTACAATTAGAGAATGGACACAATACAACAGTAAGATTTAAAACAGGGAACTGTAATACTCAAATGGTTATATACATGGCTAAGTGTAATATATGTTCCAGCTATTATGTGGGAAATACTGACCACATTTATAGTATTAGAACAAAAGATAACACCAATGCTTTATACAGACATATTGAGAAAAATGACAACACACATCAGTTTAAATTTGCCATATTGGACATTATTAAAATGGACCCGGGGGGTTGATAATAAAAAGTTTACTAAGTTATAAGGAAGTATGGTGGCAAATTTATTTAGATGCGACTACACCACCTGGATTAAACGATCATATCCCACTTAAACCCATATTGGAGATTTTACAATAAACAGTGTATATACAACAGGTCATTGTTTTTTGTATTTTGATTCTTGATTTTATTAATACATGTCATATCATATTTCACAGTATATTCTATGTTATATTTATCCATTTATTAGTAATTGATTCATTTTTTATTTATTTATGACCTTATAGGCAAATGTAACAGTAGGATCAGTTATACACTCTGTCATCATTAGATATTATTTATAGTATTAACCTGATATACATTGTACATCAGGTTAGATAGTTGAATTGTAACTTTTTAATGGAATTTTTAATGGAATTATATGTTATCGTACACACATTTTTACAGTTGGTGGGTGCAATATTATTAGATAGGTTTTTAGATTATGGATGACATACATTTATATTTTTGTTTTATCTAGGTTTAGGTCATGTGACATTATGGTATTTATAAGATTTATAAGAGGCAGCAGTTGTATTACGGCCATGTAGTAAGGAAGAGAATTGCAATATATGTTACTATCGCTTTAAAAGTGTTTATGGGTTCAAATCATTTTTGGCGCCAAAGTTTGTATTTAAGGACTAAGTTATCTGTTAGGATCTGCCCTGATGAAGCCCATTATATTTGGGTGAAAGCACTTAACTTATTATATGTATATCGTTTGTGAATTGAATAGTTTTATGTTCGTTCAGCTGTCAATAAACTGCACTGTTTGTGAGTACTGTTCGTATATTGAATAACTTCTTGGTTCGTATAGCTGCTTAAATATCGCTTTGTTTGCGAGTTAGTGGTGTAGCACCTATTGGTGGATCCGTTGCTTCATCTTCTGTGTTGGTCATTTGATCGAGTTGGAAGCATTCTGTTGTTGCCCTATTTGCTATGGATACCACCGGTGCAGTACCACCGAAGGAATCGGGAGCTGAGAAGGACGACCTTGTGTGTCTACTTGACGAGATTAAACAGCTAAAAGGTGAACTGAACAAATTGGTTGATTTAGTCAACCATTTATACAAAAAGGACATTGCAGGGAAATCCACCTGAATATCTAGTGGTGCTGACAATGCAAAAATTGCAGGTACTCCAGACATTGCTAATAAGAATATCAGTAATTGCGATATACGGCCATTGGGGGCCAATTTTATCAGTAATGCTACTAACACCCATATTAGTGAGACTAATATAGTTACTAGGGAGAGAGAAGTCAACAATGACAGTTTCATTTTACCAAATGGACAAGGTTCTTGTCACAAGGGCAGTTCGAAGGGACACAGGAATGAATTGGATATTACAGATCCTTTGAACAGCAGTAAGATCAATTTAACTGATTTTACTTTTGATTTTTCAATATATGATATGGATGATGAAGCTAAAAGAACTGGCGCCAAGCCTAAAAGAGTGTTACCACTCAAAATATATTCCACAGTGGCTGGTAACGATGTGCAATGGAAAAAAGGTACTGTTTACACTTATACTCATTCTGGTTGCCGACCAGAAGGGGTAGGAATTTCTAATAAGGACAATTATTTTAATCAATTTTTAACAGTTAATTGTAATATGGACAATACAAAGTCCAATCAGAATATTAAGTCTCCCAATAAAGATGATATGGGGAGCTTAAAAAGTATGATATATTTATTGGGCAAAAAGTTAAAAAGTAATAATGGTTTAAAAATTGATAATGCTTATTTGCTCAAATGTATTGAAATGAAGATTGTACCGAAGGGTTTGAGATTCTTTAAGCAACTCATGGGCTTGGATTTAACAGATAATGGGATCAAAGTATTTAATACATTTTTTAATGACTGTGGATATAAGTTTGTGCGACTACTTATTAAATTTAATGATGAAAAATTAAGTAGGTTAGTACAGGAATATGATAAATTAAATACTATGATTACTAATGACCTGTTGTTTTCTGAATGGGAGAAACTGTATATTAAACAGTATCAGTTGGCCAACATATGGATTAATAATATTCGGGATAGAAAATTGAGAAAAATACAGAGGGATGTAGATCAATACAAAAAAGAGATGGCCTATATATGGCCTAAGGTAAAGGGACAGTATAAACATAAGAATGTGAATAATGATTGGTTACAGGGAGAATGAAATAGCCTGGATAGACTACACCACTATAATGGAAAAAATTTTCAGAAGGGCAATTCAACACAGGGACAACCGTTCCAGAACAGAACATATCAATCATATCGCCCTTCGTATATGAGGGACAATCAGAGACATCGGTGGAGAAACAATTAGGAAATTGTTTATTTGAAGCTGCAGGGGAGGCAGATGTTATAGTAAACAAGGACAATATATATACATATAATAATTTCAGTATCTATAATTATTCCAATACCAATATATGTCATTCGCATTTTGACTTGTTCACTAAAGGAATGAAATACATACCTAGCCCTAAATTTAATCTTGTTGATTGTTTATGTGAGTTTAAAAAAATATACAAGAAAGATAAATCTAGCTGTGAAATTTAGGGATACAACTCAGTTATGTCACAATAATGAAAAATACTTTAGTGACAAGTTGAAAAAGTATGTACCTATATTCCACCCAGTCATCCTGTAGTAGACACCTATGAAAAAGTAGTGACTAGGGAAATTTATCAGAGATATAATGAGTTTAAACAAATTACAGATACTAGTAATTTAACTAAAGAAGAAGAAAAAATTTTGAGATTTTTACAAAGGGACAATAATATTAGGATTATGAAGCCTGATAAAGGGGGAGGAGTTGTCCTTTAAGATAACATCGAATATATAAAAAAGATGTATGACATTCGACATTATTCAGGAAATTATGAAACAAAGTCATTAAATGAGATCAATATAGTCTACCAAAGACCTGATTCTTACTTGGAGTAATATTTGATTGACGGAAGAATCACTAGTGAGTTATATAACTATTTAAAAGTTAAAACTCCTAAACTAGCTACCTTGGTCGGCATACCTAAAATACATAAGGACACCTCCAACCCACCTTTTCAGCCAATAATTTCAGGAAGTAAATCTAAGACATTTCTATTAAGAAAATACATTGATACAAAGTTAAAATACATTTACAACATTATACCCCATATGGTTAAACATTCGTGGGAATTTCTTAGTAGTTATCCCACTAATATTTGGAATGAAAATATTGTGTTTGTTACTATTGATGTTGTCGATCTTTTTTCATGTATCCCCAGGGATGAAGGCTTAGAAGCATTTTCCAACAGTATAATCAAATATTCCAATTTTAAATGGGACGAAATATCTACAATTTTGGAGATGATGTCTATAGTGTTAGATAACAATTACATATTTTTCGAAGGAGAGTATTTCAAGCAGACCAGGGGTATAGCTATGGGGGCAGCCTGTACCCCTATATATGCTAACCTAGTCATGCTGGAATGGGAAAATACTACACTATTCCCCAGTACATACTATAAATGTATTAAACAGTATTCCAGATTTCTGGACGATATATACATTTTATGGGAAGGTGATATGAATATTCTCCAGTCCTTCATCATTTTCCTTAATAGGTGTAGTGAGTACTTAAAATTCACTCACACCCACAGTTATGAGGGTGTGGCCTATTTAGATACTTATATTTACCAACAGGGAGGAAAAGTTAAATCTAGAATACATCACAAAAGTACCTTCTCTAACAACTATTTGGAGTATGGCAGTTGCCACTCTGATAAGGTTAAATATAATGTATTTAAGGGGCAATGAATACGGGCTGCATGAATGACCTCTGAATTTGATAATATGACAAGAGAACTGAAATTTATAACTAATTTATTCTTACAAAGAGGTTACCCTATAGATTTGTTGACTAACATGACACAATACATTATTCAGGAATGGGACACAAAATTTAAACCCTTATTAGGTTCGGGAGTGGAGGTATTGTCCAAACAGAAAGTGGTCATGAAGGATAAAAACAATAGTACGATTGGCCCTTATCAAAGATTTTGTATTATAGAATATAATCTGGCTGCAGATGAGATAAAAAACGTAATGTACAAACATTGGAACTTAATTATGGGAGATAGTACCTTAATAGAAATAATGGGTACTAAACCAAATTTTATTTTTAAAATGGGACAAAATATAAAACAATTTATAGAACGTTATCATGGAGGGGCTAAGAATACTAAGAGGGGTAATAGAGCACACAGTAAGAAATGCAGAGCTTGTAACCAATGTAGTTACATATTGGAAAAGAATAACTTACAATTAGAGAATGGACACAATACAACAGTAAGATTTAAAACAGGGAACTGTAATACTCAAATGGTTATATACATGGCTAAGTGTAATATATGTTCCAGCTATTATGTGGGAAAAACTGAAAGATGTTTTAAAAAGAGAATTTATGACCACATTTATAGTATTAGAACAAAAGATAACACCAATACTTTATACAGACATATTGAGAAAAATGACAACACACATCAGTTTAAATTTGCCATATTGGACATTATTAAAATGGACCCTGGGGGGGGTGATAATAAAAGTTTATCAAGTTATAAAGAAGTATGGTGGCAAATTTATTTAGATGCGACTACACCATCTGGATTAAACGATAATATCCCACTTAAACCCATATTGGAGATTTTACGATAAATAGTGTATATACAACAGGGCATTATGTTTTGTATTTTTATTCTTGATTTTGTTAATACATGTTATATCATATTTCACAGTATATTTTATGTTATATTTATCCATTTATTAGTAATGGATTCATTTTTTTATTTATTTATGACCTTATAGGGAAATGTAACAGTAGGATCAGTTATACACTCTGTCATCATTAGATATTATTTATAGTATTAACCTGATATACATTGTACATCAGGTTAGATAGTTGAATTTTAACTTTTTTAATGGAATTTTTAATGGAATTATATGTTATCGTACACGCATTTTTTACAGTTGGTGGGTGCAATATTATTAGATAGGTTTTTAGATTATGGATGACATACATTTATATTTTTGTTTTAGCTGGGTTTAGGTCATGTGACATTATGGTATTTATAGGATTTATAAGAGGCAGCCATTGTATTACGGCCATGTAGTAAGGAAGAGAATTGCAATATATGTTACTATCGCTTTAAAAGTGTTTATAGGTTCAAATCATTTTTGGCGCCAACGTTTGTATTTAAGGACTAAGTTATCTGTTAGGATCTGTTCTGATGAAGCCCATTATATTTGGGTGAAAGCGCTTAACTTATTATGTATATATTGTTTGTGAATTGAATAGTTTTATGTTCGTTCAGCTGTCAATAAACTGCACTGTTTGTGAGTACTGTTCGTATATTGAAGAACTTTTTGGTTCGTATAGCTGCTTAAATATTGCTTTGTTTGCGAGTTAGTGGTGTAGCACTTATTGGTAGATCCATTGCTTCATCTTCTGTGTTGGTCGTTTGATCGAGTTGGAAGCATTTTGAAAATAATGTAGCCCATCTTTCATGCATAGTTATGCCATTAGGTCTTTCGAAAGTCCATAAACCCTTTTTGTCTGGTTCCTTCTTTAACTTGATATTTATTCTTGTGAGCACACTGTTCTATACTTTTGGATTTGTCCTTCTAGCTATAATATAACCAATTATTTATGTTTTAGCATTTTCATTTTTGCGTTCCTGCAACTTTCATCTGTTATGAGACTCTATCATTTTTGTGTTTTTTCAAAAGTCATTTATACCCTACCCCCACACAGGTGCAATGCATGTTTCAGCTATTCTTGTTTGCTTTTTATATTCTTAATATTACCAAGTACATCCTTACACCTTGTAAGACTGGTGTACATTGTTTCTCTATATAACATGTTACAGAGCTACCAAGATGGATGCCAACTGCATCTTATCAGAAACATGAGACTTAGTCATACAAGTTCCTATAGTTCACATCCTTCCAGCTCCTAAATGTGGAACAATAGCTCTCATAATGTGGAACACTTAACTAAAAGCTTACTGACAACTTCAATTATGAAGCTCACAGAATGGTTAAAGGGTGCTATGTTATACTTAAATAATGTTATTTTGATGAATTAATATGATTCAGTATTATTTGCCTTGTGTATCAGGTAAAAA
The DNA here is from genome assembly GCF_019279795.1 of Protopterus annectens. Classification (NCBI taxonomy): domain Eukaryota; kingdom Metazoa; phylum Chordata; order Ceratodontiformes; family Protopteridae; genus Protopterus; species Protopterus annectens. The sequence goes on along the minus strand of NC_056725.1, from coordinate 929,710,961 downwards.
GTTAACATTGAATGTGTGATAGACTCTTTCAATGTGGAACTTTGAGGAACATGGAGTTTTAAGACTTAAAATGAGGAACATTCCTTATAATGAGGGACACTTGACAGGTAAGTCCCTATATTTCAAAATATAAACAACTACTACTATTTAAAATTAAATAAAATAAAACAGAAAGCCAATTCCTAAACTTGCTGTTATATGTTTCAAGGATTTTTGCATGTTTGCCCCCCCCCCACATTCCCTGATATAAAGGGCTGTGTCTCCTGCATCTCTCCTTTTTATGCATACTAACCCAGACATAACTCTACCATGGAGTTGGGTAAATTAATAGTAACCTTGGACTGAGACTATGAGCAATATTCATTCTCATGGCCTCCAGTTGTGTGTAGTGGTAATCTACAAAGAGCGGTGCTGCACTGGTATGCAAATGCAGTCTGCGGATGTCATTCACGCTGACTATGTAATTGTGAAGGGACATTGATAAACATACCTACTTAATGCAAAAGCATATGTACTCGAAAATATGCTTTATGTGAAGTGAAGCAGAGAGAGAAATTACATGCATAAGATGCTAAGCACATTTGCGTATCACTGTGATTCATAATAATAAATTAAAAGGTCCTCATTTGTATACAACGTGTAAAAGAACCTGAAGTATATAAGTTTAAAAGCACGATATTAGTTTGGAATTACTCAAGTTAGTTAGTAAATTAATTAGGATACTTAGGACATTTTAAAGTAAGAAATAAATATTAGAAATATGGTAAGTTGCTGAAAGTGAGATACAATTATTAAGCTCACTTCATGAAATGTTTGTTTTATTCCTATGGTGGGCATATTACGCTACTGTATGCTGTCATTTGTAAATGGGAATTCATTACAGCAACAGTGGTAATTATTAATAATCACTGAGAAAATTGTTTACTTTGTTGTCTTTTAGGGATTGTGCATACATGGTAGAAATACAGTGACTGAGTGCTGAAGTGGCAAGGATGTTTTGTTGGCTGAACATGCGTCTATACTTAGAGATTTCTGAGAGTCACAGACCAGAGCCAGATCATGATCAAATGGCCTTAGGCAGAGTAATGGATCAGGGATCCCACCAGCAGCCCCCACTGGCAGGTCCCCCCCCCCAGCCATTCCATGGTCCCATTACTTGGCTATTTCACCCCAGTTACCATAAACAGTGTTCAAACCTGTCAGTGTGCATACTATTTTCTTCTTTACTTCTACAATGAATGGAGATATTCAAAACTTTTATTTCAGATTTTATACCACAAACACTGACAGCCATTTGCTAAACAAAACAATACAGACTCACAATGAAAGCAGACTTAGCATGAACATCTATGAACATCCAAACAAGATAAGAAAAATGTAAGTGGTATTCTTCAGATGACTTAAAAAAGAGGAGGCATTGTTTGTGAGGAGCTTTAATATTCAATGTCTTAAATAGAGAACATTGGATACAGGAACATGTCAGAGAAGGATCATTGTTCATACCCTACAAGATAAGGCAGCTGGCTTACTGGAAAAGCTCACCCAGGCTCTGCTACAACTTGCTATGAGGGAAAGGTTGGTTTGCTTTTGGTTTCTTGTATTTTGTATTACATTTTGCCTTCTTTTATTTTGTGTGCTGTGATTTGTTTTCTGTACACTGTGTTTTACGTGTATTCTGCTTTTAATTGCATATTAAAACTAGGAAAGAGACTACAGCTGTGTCTCTTGAGAGTCACACAGAAATGTTTCCCACTCTGGTGTTGTTGTGTTTCTAAGCTCAACCATCTTTATAGATGCCTGCCCCTTACATTCATTTGACCACATATCTACTTCCCTCTCCTGTACTGCGGTGGTGGTGCTGCGGTAGTGTTGTCACCTCACAGTAAGATGTTGTCCTGTTCGATTCTCAGCTAGAGCGTCTTCTCTGTTGAGACATGCATGAATGTGGAGACATGCATGAATGGGCGTACCTTCATTGAAGGTTGTGCGTCAGCGCCGGCAACTCAGCACGTAAAAATCTACTGCCAATCATTAGCGGACCGGAGTTCCGCTGTGGTGACCCCTAACCAGGAAAAGCCGAAAGACACACACACATCTACTTCCCTCTCCCCTTTCATTGGCTGTTGTGAGTAAGCACAAAAATTATCATTTTTTGACATCACTCCCCTTCAACTATTTAAATTTATTGGCCATCCCACTGTATTCCATAGAACCAGAATACAAAGCATCCACCCTTTTCAATCTATCTTTCGCTTTTAAAATTAGTGGCTCTCCACTTAGTCAGCTAAAGTTTAAGTCACTCCCTCTTTCATATCTAACTGTTTAGTGCGCACTGCAGTGCTTAGGATATTAACCATCTTTTTCCATTTTATAAAAAGAGAAAAGCAACACACAAGCAGGCCCATGTGTCCACAGTACGAAAAACACAAAATCCACCAAGAAAAGCACTGAAGAAACTGAGAAAGTTCTTTTTAGCGTAGTTAACATTTAATGTTCGTCATTCATCCCAAAGACTTCATCAGAAATTATAAAATACACTTCCAAATAACTTTTAAACCATTCAAAAAACATTTGACTGATCAGATCATCTCATTAACAAGTCAATTAAATACATAAAAACATTTAAAGGCATACTACAAAAATTATACAACTCAAAGTGTCCACACAGTTAACAGTTTAAAACACAATGGCATTCACCCCTGTATATTCACTTTAATAATTTTCCTATATTTTAAGAAACATTTTATGTTCACCGTATCATTCAGACCAGGGGATAAATAAGAAGCAAGTTTAATTTGCCATTCTGCCTCTCTTTGTTCAACATCATTTCTAAAATCCCCTCCCCTAAGGTCACGCTTAACAACATCTACTATAGAAAAAGGTAAATTTCTTCCAGTTAGAGCATGTCAAAGAATGCTTAAAAAGGGCATTATTACTATTTTTTGTTTTTATAGCATACAAGTGATCTAATACCCATTTTCTTAGGCTCCTGGTGGTTATGCCAACATAAAAACTTGGGCATGTTGAATACATCGCAAGATACACTATCCCTCTTGTACTACAGCTTAATTTTCCAAGAATAGGTATAGTAAACTGTAGATGTTCCAGGAACAGAAAGGGACCTTCAGAAATAAATCTGCATGCCCTGCACCCTGAACATTTGAACATACCCCCAGTTTCACCAGAAGTAAGGGTTGGCCCAAAGTTATTATTTTCTAACAAATGTTTAAAATTTAGATTTTTCTTGTAAACAAAATGGGGGCCTTCTCCAAGAACTTTAGATAAATCTGCATTACCCGTAACTACTTTCCAATTCTCACTAATAATCTGATGGATGTAGTTACTGTCTATATTCATATCCAAATGGAATCTGGGACCTTCTGCCACTCTCTCTTTTGTATGTGTGCCACTAGGTACTACATTCTGAGCTTTTTTAACAAAAACTCTTAGCAGCATTGGATGAAAATCTGTCTGTCTCCTATGAATGACCTCTTGAGCCATATTTTTAAGTAGGTCTCCAGGATAACCTCTTTCTAGAAACAATTCTTTTATGAGGTTAATTTCCTTACAAAAAGCAGAGTCTTCCACTATCATTCTAGATTCTCGAATGAACTGTCCTCTAGGAATATTTTTTCTCATAAAGTAAGGGTGGCAACTCTTGAAATGGACATAGCTGTTACAAAATGTACTCTTACAATGAATACTACTCAAAAACACATTCTTATTAGTGTCCATTATCAAGTTAACATCCAAAAAGGAAACCTTGTTGCCTATTTCCCCCACCACAAACTTTAAAAATGCTGTGCTAGCACTTAAAAGCTCCACAAACTCATTAACATCAAAGTTGTCTTTATAAACTATAAAGAACAAATCATCTGCAAATCTTTTATAAAAGATAATTTGCTCTGAATAATCAATGTGTGGCAGTATTTCCATGTCCCACCAACCTAATACCAAATTTGCATAGGTTGGACCAACAGTGGCCCCCATAGCCACACCTTGCAGTTGTTTAGAAAATTGCTTGTTAAACAAAAAGTTGTTATAAGTAATAATACTGTTGTTACTTAAACTTGTATGCTTCCCCATAAACCATCTTACATAATCATCCCCAGCATCTTATCTTTAGGGATGCAGGTGAATAGGGAAACATCAACAGTGAACATCTGTAAGTTTTCCAACCTAAAGTCTGAGGAAGAAAAAAAGGACCTAAGCTGGTCCAAAAAGTCCCAAGAATCAGCTACATAACAAGGAAGCTGCTGAACTAATGAGTTCAACACTGAATCTAAATACAAAGAAATACAGTCAGTACAACTTCCTGATGCTGATATAATAGGTCTGAATGAAAGTTTTTCAACACTTTTGTGAAGTTTGGGAATTCCAAACATCACATGCACCCTAGGATTATCTGCACATAAAAATGCAAACATTTCTCTAGTTATTTCAGAGTTTATGAACATGTAATATAAAGTGCTATGGATACAGGCATAACTTTTAACAATTTCAAACTTCATGACTTTCCTATACTCCAATATATTTGTTAACATAATTTCCATAGCTTCTATGAAGTCAGTAAAATTCATTATGACAATAGCCCCACCTTTATCCGCCTTCATAAACCTTAAGTCTTTCCTTAGAAATAAGTTCATTCAAATCTTTCTTTTCATTAAGGTTTAAGTTATAAAACATTTTTCTGTTTTGATTTTGTAACATACTTCTAATATCTTTTTCACAGAAAGCCTCAAAGGCTTTTACAGTATGCACTAAACCAGGATTAAAGGTGGACGGCTTTGACATAAAATTACAATTACTGTGACCAACATCATTCAATATATATTTTAAATTTAACTTACGAGTATAGAGCTTGAGTTCTATCAGAGTTTATGTAACATTCACCCTCCTACTGGGTTGGAAATTAAGTCCTAATTTCAACAGTTTAGTGTGCTAATCAGAAATGTTAAAATCAGACAAGGTATAAACTGAGATAGAATTACCCAGTCCAACAGCAACAGAACTTGGTTCTTGTATACTTTCAGATGAAAAAAAATGTGAAGAAGGTACATTTTCACTGTTAGAACTCACAGAAAGTCAGGTCAATGTTACTTCCAAACCATACTTCACACTCTGCTGTGCGTCTGATATCCCCTGCTCCTGCTGCATTTCCTTTTCTCCTTCCAGCTGAAATCCCCTTGTAAAAAAGAGGAAAACTTATTCATACTTGCTCCTGCACTACCAGAACCATGTGTTGAACTCATCAGACACCCCATAACATCATCTTTAGAGCTGGACTGCTTTGCAGAAAGAGCCACATTAGTTGCAACCTTCACAGAAGCTGAATCCAAACCACTAACAGCTGAAGAACCCATCTGCGGCTGTAAAGGTGGAACAGACAGTAGTGTTAGACCCACTACCTGAATGTGCTGCTGGCTGGGCCTCCGTAATAACATTTTGTCTTGAATATTTTCCTAGTCTAGAAGGAAAGGGAACAAAATCACCATAAACATTGCCCCCTGCATATGCTGCCAAGTCCCTGTTGATTGTTTTTGTTTTACGTTGAACTATTATTTGTTCATACTGTTCAACGTTTTTAATCAACTGCTCATACTCAGATCTTGAATCAGGACAATTAATAAGTAGTTCACCAATGGTAGTATCCATCTATGTCAGAGAAACATGTAATTCTGCCAAAACAGTACTGTTATTTTTAATAAGAAGCTTCAAAAACTCTTTACCAGCATTGCCAAAGAAAGTAGATAGCTCCTTAAAGAACGGACTGTCCATAGAGACTCCATTAGGTAATTTAAAAAAAAAACGAAGACCCTTAGGTGCAATGCCAGCACTAATACAGTATTCAAAATATTTATTTTCTACATGAAGTGCCCGATAATGCTTCAAACCACTTTCCATTTTGTCCAACAGAGACTTAACATTATTTTTAGCAACAATGTTGTTGTTTGCCAAAACGATATCCCCTGCAAACTGATCAAAGCTAACATTTAAAAACTTACTGGCTGTTCCATTTGTTGAATTACCTGGACAAGGCTCCTGCCTTGAAAACAAAGCAGGATTCAGGGGAAAATTATTAGAAGAGTTAGTAACTTTATAACTCTAATTTTAGCTAACAAAACAGTCAAAGACCTTTGCATTTCACCTACTGCCAAAATAAGTTCAAGTGTTCTTTCTTTGCTGGTATGTGTAGAATGTAGAGTCAAGTCCAAATCATCGTCCTCTAGTGCTCCAACCATGTGTTGCTAACATCAAAAACCAATAAAAAGAGAAAAGCAGCACACAAGCAGGTCCAGGTGTCCACAGTACAAAAAACACAAAATCCACCAAGAAAAGCACTGGAGAAACTGAGAAAGTTCTTTTTTAGTGTAATTAAAATTTAATGTTCACTATTTATCCCAAAGACTTCATCAGAAATGATAAAATACACTTCCAAATCACTTTTAAACCATTCAAAAAACATTTGACCAATCAGAACGTCTCATTAGCAAATCAATTAAATACATAAAAACACTTAAAGGCATACTACAAAAATTATACAACTTAAAGTGTCCGCACAGTTAACACAATTTAAAACACAAGGTCATTCACCCCTGTATATTCACTTTAGTAATTTTCCTATTTTTTAAGAAACATTTTATGTTCACCATTTCATTCAGACCAGGGGATAAATAAGAAGCAGGTTTAATCTGCCATTCTGCCTCTATTTGTTCAACATAATATAAAATAGGAAAATTGCTAAAGTGAATATACAGGGATGAATACCCTTGTGTTTTAAACTGTGTTAACTGTGCGGACACTTTGAGTTGTATAACTTTTGTAGTATGCCTTTAAATGTTTTTATGTATTTAATTGACTTGTTAATGAGATGATCTGATTGGTCAATTTTTTTTGAATGGTTTAAAAGTGATTTGGAAGTGTATTTTATCATTTCTGATGAAGTTGTTGGGACGAATAGGGAACATTAAACTTTAACTACGCTAAAAAAGAACTCTCTCAGTTTCTCCAGTGCTTTTCTTGGTGGATTTTGTGTTCTTTTCCCATTTTATGTTTAAAATCTGCAAAATCTATTGCAAGACCACTATTACTGGAGAGCCCACATTCTGCTTCTCAGTTGTCCTCTTGGGATTGGGGGTTCTGTTTTCTCCTGGTGAGAGAAGGAGCACAGTGAGATTATTTCCTGGAGACTGCTGATCACTGGAAAGCCTAATAACTGCTTCATAGGTGACAGCTTGGAATTTGTGCTTACATTCTGCTCCTGGTGCAAGAAGAAGCAGAATGCATTGATTCCTGACTGTTTTTGGTTGGGCAGCGTGTGTCTATGGTTGATGTTCCTGATTGGTCTGGTTGCTATTCAAGACATCTACCAGGAAAAGGCTACAACAAGCCTACAGACTCTTTCATCATCTGGTACAAGACTGTAGATGACCAAAGAGGCTGTGGCCTGCTTCTCATCTTGGGATTGGTGCTAATGTTTTGTTTCTAGTGAGAAAAGAAGCAAAGGAGCATTGTATCCCAGCAGAGTGAAGCTGTGGTAAGACCAGCACTAGTAGTAGCCAGGCAGTAGTCATTCACGTAACTCCCTTATTTTCATCATTCTTGACAAACTAATTCTTTGTTTTCAGTAAGTACTGCTTGCTTTGTTTCTAACTTCAGAATTTATGTCTAAATACTTCATTCTTAAATTTCCAGGGTCTACTTATTAGTTTCCCCTCCTTCCCCTCAAGTCGATGGCAGTGTCCTGTACAGGCACTGACACCTTGAGTGACATTTTTCCTGTAAAAGCACAATTGAAATTTCACCAATACCTAGTTGCACATAGTACTTCTAGTTGGCAGTAACAAGCACTGTCCCCAAAGTAGCAAACTGGATACTCCTGGCATTGCTTTATATTCTCACTCCAAGTGTCTAATTAATAAAAAGGGTCTGTTGCCATGGATATATGTTTTCCCGCTATCTCCCTTAATAGCTTGGTGGAGATGGGCATCCTGAGGCAATGTAGAAATTGCCTCATGTTTACTGACAACCAGTTAATTCTCAAACAAACTGATATGGGTTTTGAGAGATTTATTTACACTATGTCACCGGAGGCAAAGCTCTCACATTAAGTACTCATAATGTCAATAAGGTTGTCAGTAGTACACATACTGCACCCATCACACACAATTCAAAACAGACATATAGACCCAAATATGCTGAGGCACTTACATGTAACATTCCTAAATCCCAAAGACCTCCCAGACAAAGAACACATAACAAATACCCTCAGCAGCCCCCAATGCACTCTTTCAAAACAACACCCACATCAACACATACAGTCACATCTCATGAAACCTCCACTTCTAAGCTCATAAGACAAGCCACCACACAATCCAACATTCTTTTCATTGGTATCTACATTGTGAGATACACGGATGTGCCTAACACCAAGATGAGTAAGGAGAAAGTCACGATCAGCTGCTTTTCAGGGGATAAGATCCACCACATTATGCATGCACTCAAGTCATTGGGTTACAAGTACCAGCATGCCTCACTCATAGTACATGTCGGTGCAAATGAGCTGATGAAAAGAGACATCATGGAGCTCTCGGAATATGTATCCCAGGCTGGCATGAGCCTTGCATTGAGCAGAATTTTACCTTATCTAAGGATTATGTCACAATATGAACAAAGGATAACTGACTTTAATAATTGGCTTAGTTCCAGGTGTCATTTTAAGGGAGTGTAATATTTGTCAGCATAGAAAGAGGTGGTAAACAGACCTTGCTGCTTTGCCAGAGATGGTCTGCACCTCTTCCGCTAGGTTTTCAAATATTAGCTAAAACATTGTCCTCCCCCATAGTGCCTTTTTTAGGCAATGCCAAACTGGCAGTGCTTTGGACATAGTAAATAAAATCCAAGACATTCTAAAGGTGTTACTGCTCAATGCTAGGAGTCTAAAGAAAAGAACTCCACCCCCTATAAGCTCTCTTCACCCTAGAAGTCTGTGCTGTAACAGAAACATAGTTTAAAGCCTCAGAAGGCACACCAACAGTGCAAGGTTATAATGCCTTCCACACATTTAGGCCAGGTACAACACAGACGGGGACTAAAGGTGGAAGTGTCTCAATTTACATAAAAAATAAATATACCTCAAGATGGTCAAACAGGACAATGCACTTGAGCTGCTCCATGTTCAAATCACCATAGGTAAAATCCAATACCACTTTCTTCCAAGCTATAGGTCCCCTTCTATTACTCAGGAAACCAATACCATGTATTTAAACATATTGGAAACACTCACCATCCAACCCAATGCCATATTCATGGGTGACTTTAATTACCCCACTCTTAACTGGGAATTCTATACAAAACCAAACATACAGGCACAGAGATTCCTAGATTTTGTAAACACAAACTCTCTGGACCAGATTATCAATACACCAACCAGGGGTGCAACCATACTGGTCCTCACTAATATGGGAGAGAGCTGCACACTCCCTAGTATAATATTTTCTCTGGTAAGGTTTGACCACAGAATGGTCTCCTTTGAAGTAAAAATAAAACATGGAGCAATAGCTAACCCTGGAACATTCAGAAACTACTCTGATACTAACTTCCTGCTATCAAGTGATAACCTGGCAAATTTTGAAGCCTCCATAAACCCTGAAAACACTACTGCCTATGCAGAGCTATTCACAGAAACCCTATGCAAACATGTTAATAGCTGCATAGAGGCAGCTGTACCTACCAGGAAGAAGTACAGAACCAACTCAAAAAAACAAGCCACCTTTGTGGAATCACATAATCAGTAGGCTGTATAACAGAAAGAAGAAAATCATGGCATAAATTAGGAGGTGCAACACCCAGCAGGATGAAAGCACTCTTATCAAACTAAGCAAACAACTCAGAGGTAAATTTGGCATCCTAGGCCAAGGACAACCACAAGACATTCTTTAGCTATGTCCACAACCTCAAAGGTAATACACAATTGTGTGCAGAGCTCATTGTAACTTGAGCCACCTATACTGAGCCAAAAGATATAGCAAACCTACTGGCTGACAAATTCAGCTCCAATTTCACCCCTCTCACCCCCTCAACCTTCCCTCAGGAAATACCATCAAATATATATTCCCCTGCTATCATACTACATCAATGGGCCCAGACAATATCCCAGGATGCCTTCTAAATAGCATGAAACATGACCTATCAGGCCCTCTGGAATTGCTATTTCACTGTAGCCTCCAAACAGGCTTCATGCCTCAGGAATGGAAAACAGCAACAGTCATCCCTCTTCACAAAGTTGGGCCATTTACAGACCATAGAAACTACAGACCCATAAGTCTCACTAGTCTTATACGTGAAGCAATGGAAATAATTATCATAGAAATGATCGATAATGATATATTAAACCTCCAGACACTGGAACCAACACAGTTTAGTTTCATCAAGGGCAGGTCATGCCTACTCAGCCTGGCAGACTTCTTTGAGAAGGTCATTAAAGCAATGGATGAGGGAAAAATGGTTCACACTGCCTACCATGACCTGGCCAAGGCATTTGATACAATACCCCACATGGACATTGTAGACAAACCTAAGAGGTTAGGTACATACCTGTATTTCACCTTGTGGATAGTCAACTGGGTCACAGACAGGACCAAGGAAGTTAAAATTAGGGAGTGCATCTCTACAAAGAGACCAGTCACAAGTGGAGTCCCGCAGGGAGCAGTCCTTCGACCAGTCCTTTTTGGCATTTACCTCTGTGAAGTCAAGGCCAATGTCAATGGTCTTTGGCTAAATAAATTTGCAAATGACTGCAAATTAGGAGCTGTCATTGAATCCCACATCAACACAATTGTTCTCCAAGAAGTGCTGACACAGACAAACAAGTGCTGTCAGAGCCATGGACTAAAACTAAATGCCTAGAAATGCATAATAGTATCCTTCAAGAAGTCATGCACCCCTGTTAACTATCATATTTACAACACACTCATTAAAGTTGACCCTGTAGTTGGGGACTTGGGGACATGTTTTTCATAGACAGTAATCTAGCCTTTGACCATCATGTGTCTATAGTAGTGAGGAAATCATTCTATGTTGCACAACTTATAAACAAAGGTACAACATCTCGTACCAAAGAAGTCATTGTTCCACTGTATTCGGCATTTATCAGACCTATCATTGAGTACAATAGCCCCTTTGGTATGTATCTAACCAGTCATATCCAACAAATGGAATACCCAGAGAGGTTTCTAACTAAAATAATACAGGGCATAAGTAAAATGTCCTGTGTAGACCACTTCAAGGTCCTATCACTGTATTCTGTCTCCTACAGTCTGTTGAGGGGATATTTGTGCCTGGCATATAGGGCATTATCAGACCCCCCACATATCAGCAAAACAGACAGCACCAGAATTACCCATTCAAAAGACTTACATCTTGCCTGTGATATAAATAGGACCTGCTGGAGAGACAGGTATGTATCCCAGAGACTACTCCATCTGTGGAACAGGCTCCCCATCCATATGAAGCAGAGTTCCACCCTAACACAATTCAAATGTAACTTGGATAATTGGATGGGGAACAGATAATTCATCCCTGGCTTGACACCTGTGTCTCTAATAGACACAGGCAACCTGTAAATGTTTCATCTCCAAAGCCCCTGCTTACACTTATCAAGGGTACCAGAAGTTGTCAGAGATTTGGGATGCATGGCTAGACTTAAAAAGGCCTTTGTGGTCATTAGCACCTTGAATCTATGAACCTATGAACCTAAGTAAGCCTCTCTGCCCTTGAAAATCACATTCATTGAAATGACATTGAAACCCACATTCAAAGAAAATGCATTTGGCCAGTGGCAGATTAAGTTAACCTTTGGGCTGTTTTCAAACCATAGGACCCGTCTCCATTTTTTTTGGACCATGCATACGTGGATGTGTTCTTTGATGCACCATCCTGCTTTTATTAAATTATATTCCTTGTATAGTACAGCCCCACATATTAGAGTCTGTTTTACATTTGTAGGTTTGAGCATTTTTCCAGTAAGCAATGAAACAAAATGTATGAACCAATAATGGCAAAACTACCCATTATAAAACATTTCAACTACAGATGTCCATTCAAACTTCTATCATTATTATCCACCAATATACGCAATCTCTGCAGAAGTAAAAGGCATCTGAATAATTATAACTAATGAAAAGGTTGCTGCTGGCAAACAGCATTACATTCCAGTGTTTCATGTACAAATTCAGTGCCTGCTATCCTTGAAGAATACATTGCTTAGGATACATTAAAAAATGGTAAGCTGGTAATATTGTAATAAGGAATGGGTGTCAAACTGGCAACAGGTTCATAGTTACTAGGCATTTCATTCAAAGGAAGATGCACTCAGGAGTACAGCACCCACCCCTTAAAGGGCATTACAATATTAGTACTCCATTTTCATGCTGTGGGAGTAGAACTCAAATTAGTCTGCACCAAAGGCAAAGTCTGCACCGAAGGCACGGTTGCTAACTGTTGTGCTACTTACACTGCTGTTACATTTTATAGCACAAACCCTAATGGTGGCTATTTGTTAAACAAAACAGTTACACACTGAAGACAGACTTAGCAGGAGCAACAGTATACTTTTCTTCCCTGGAAACTTAACATTCCTTGAAAATGTACAGAAGCTCAACATTCCTTGAAAATGCACTGAAACTCAACAGTCCTCGAAATAGAACTGTTGATGACAGTTTGGTACTTGGTATAGAGGATTCAGGCTCTAGGGTTCTGTATTCAAGGTACAGGGTTTGAGTCTGAGTAAGTAAACTTGCTATCCCTATTTGGGGCAGCTTACACATGTATGCAAGTATGCACTGAAACTCAACAGTCCTTGCAATACAGCTGATGATAATAGTTTGGTACTTGCTGTAGAGGGCTGAGGCTCTAGGATTTAGGGCTGAGGCTCTAGGATTTTGTATTCAAGGTACAGAGTTTGAGCATGAATAAGTAAACCTGTCATCCCCAAGTGGGGCAGCTTACACAAACAAAAGTTTTTTGTGGCAACCCCCCCACCCCATCCAGTGGGGCCCTCGTTGCCTGGTGCTAGATCCAGATCTGTCAGTAAAAGTTCTATATGATTACAAGATGTGGTAGGGGCAAATCAAAGGATGGATATGTATTGTCACTGTATTCTTAGCTATACTAAGCCACAGCAAAGAATCACTGGGATAAATGGTCTGCCCATAAAACATAAACAATATAACACAGTCCAAGAAAGGGCAAGACCATCACACGGTCCGGGCTGACAATAAAAACTGAAAAAAATATACATGTTGTTACAACATATTGTTATGAACTGAAAAAACTTTAATACCAAGGTTAGTGCTTAGGAAAAAATGCTTCTTGAGACTTATACAATCACTAACAGTTAATCTATTTAAATAGAACAACCAGTCCAATCACAATCAAGCATCCATTTTAAAAAAACTTAAAGAAACCTAATACATAAAAAGCTATACTTGATACTAATGCAAGATAAAAAATACAAGCTAAAAAATGCACTTGTGTAGAAATGCAGTTCCATTAAACGATATGCATATAATTGTTCAACGTATACTCCTCAACTTCATGAAGGGATATAATCAAACTTGGTCATTCAGACCTTTACCTTGGTCAGATCTCATTCTTATGATCCATTTGGCTTCTACAGACTTGGTATAAGTTCTAACATCTCCTTTTCTGTCAGTGGGTCTAACGATATCAATCACCATGAATTTAAATGTGTGCTCAGCCCCCATTTCACTCACATGTTTAGCTAAAGCATTATTCGGACAACCTATTATATTATTGTATAAATGTTCTCGTATACAATGTTTAAATGGTCGATTAGTTTTGCAGAAATAAAATTCCTGACATAGATCGCATGTAGCTAAATATATAACATTCTCAATGCTACAATCCATTGCAACTTTAAACTCATAAATATGACCTGTATCTGAATGTCTAAATTTAGGGGCACATTTGATGCAACTACAATAGTTACAATAATTATTGTCTGGTCAGTTTACATGTTTGCAGTGGCATTCTCATTGTAGATGCTATTTGTCATTTCCCTTCAGTATTTATATTTCTGTTTATGCAGCAAATAAAGGGAATCTTAGGAAATGTCACCGTGCTGTGATATCTGGCGTATTTCTCCCCGGGCCTCTGCTGAAAACAGGCTCTGTCCTAGTCGGACTTTCTCGGTCAACAAAATGATAAAGAAAATAAATAATAAAATGACAGTATTGTAATGTTACTGTTACTATTAATCACCATCATTTATATCAGACATGCAGTTGGAATTAAAGACTTAAATATTAAGACAATGGAATAGGTTGCAAACTTGATTTAAATAGGGCTCAATTCACAAACATCTTGAGTCTGATAGGAAGGTGTTTGTTCTTGGTTTTAGCTATAAGATTTGTATAATGAATCATGAAAAACATGGCTGCAGCTACCAGATTGCTTTATTCTGAATAAAACAACAAAAGCATTAATTTGTGCATATTATAAATCTTTAATATTGTATAATTATCATACTTTTATCCCAATGTATTTAGCAACCTGAATATGCCCTGTCAATGTTTACGATGTATGCATGCATGTATGTATATTTCGTATTTCCCTTGCTTTGTTTGATCATCTTTATTGTATTGATAGTTTCATAATGCACCACTGTCAGAACCTGGGTCATGAGTGAAAAGGTTCAGTAGACTAGCTCAGCCTCTTGGCTATCAAATGGTAAAATAAAATAAAACAAAATAAAAT
>NC_056725.1:929633683-929693683 GCF_019279795.1 Protopterus annectens | reverse complement strand
TCATATCCTGCTTTTTTTTCTTACTTATTTATATTGAGAATTTTAAAGTTTAAGCCAGAAAACTGGCCATCTGGGAAACTTCTTTTAATCGAATTCAGTCCATCTAGCATTGAACAAATCATTGATTAACCACTAGTATAAAAATGGACTAGACCAATAATTATTTTCTAGTCATTTATGATCACACGCTCCTGAAAAGAAGTTTGGACTGACCTTTCCACAAGATATGTCGTACAGTAGTTCCTATTTGTGTAAACTGAACATGTTTTCATTAAGATTTTGCTGAACTTGAAGCTATAAATGTTTTATAGTTAGAAGATTTTCCCTTTATTTCAGCAAATGAATGTCACTAAATGTGTAACTATTATGTTGAATATGTATGAAAGTTGAATAACTGAAATAGTATATACATTTGCATATCTTCAAAGGGCATTGTGACAACGATGGATTCTCATCCTGTATACCCATAATAATGCATTAATGTTCAGAAATGATAATACATGGCATTGAGTTTTATAGAAGATAGGGTTTTTTCAGTTAACTATCTGTACCCCTTGATTTTAAGAGCAAAAGGCTGAGTATTGGATCATGCTATATGTGAATCATTTGTTAAAGTGGGCTTTTGCATCGTGCAACAGACTAGATGAATGGAGCTTATTTTGTTGATTCCGTTGCTTAACTTTAAAAAAATATGTATCTCAGTCTGGCATGTGCACAGTGTTGCACATCTCCTAGAGCTGTGGCATGCATTTAGGGAGCTGGTAGTAAAGACACTTCACTTCCTTTTTAGCAGAGATACTCAATCCCTGGGACTCATTAACGCCTACGTATTATGCTTATGTGTGAATTCTGAGTGAACTGACAACACTAACGTAACTCACACCTTCTTCTCCTAATTTTAGTTTTCCTCCTAATTTTCTTGCAGCTTTAAATACTGAGGGGATTCATAAAGGTTACCACAAAGTGTAGATTACGTGTACACTTAGCGTAATTTTCTGAGTGACTAGAAAGTCCAAAAAATGTGGTAGGAATGTTCTTGAATACAGATCGTGTACACTAGGCTTTATTGACTTTTGCTGAGTCCTTCAATTTTATTTATTATTGCAGCAGTTTGCAGTCACATCAGATGCCTGCTGGGGAAGAAATAATTTTGTCTCTTTTAATTTAATATAATTTAGAAAACAAAGTAATCCAGTTCCATTTAGGATGTTTTGCCTTTCAATTTTATTTAAATTCTGGACTGAACCAAGATGCCAGTCAATTAATTTTACCAAATAGAGTATCCCAGCTACTGCTTTTAAAAGTGGTGTTTGCAATGGGTGCATTTTGAATTTCTGAAGGCATTAACTGAGATCCTTAGAATTTCAGAACTATAGCTGGGAATGATGGAAATATAGGCTGTTTTTATAGTAATATTACAGATGTTTTCTGGCTATCCTCTTAGTTCCTAAATGAGTGTAGTTAAACTGAGATTCATAGATGCAATTTAGGTTAACAAATGATGACCACAGATAAGTGTAAGGAAATAAATATAATGAGATGTAAATGAGAAATTATGTAAACTGACGTATGCTAATGATGTGCTCTTTTGCAAACTTGGAATTCATTATCAAATTTTTGCAATGTCCACACATCCATTGTAAAAAAAAGTGTTGCAGCTATTATATCTATTTTGCAATCCACACAGAAGCTTGCTGACCATGTAAAAATATTTTAAGTTGCCCTTTCTATGCTTTGATCCCTTATTCTGTACCATCACTACACAAAAAATGCCATGTCACATAATCATCAGCAACCAATACCTGCTATCCTCAAAAAAAAAAAAGTTATGTGAAACAACTCCCATAATTATATACACATACTGAGTTCAGCCAGGTAAAGTTGTGCTAAAGTAATGTTTGTACAACTATGAATACTAAAACACAGTCCAAGGAAGTGCAAGACCAACACACAGACCGGGCTGACTTAGTAAAAACTGAAAGAATACACATGTTGTTACAATGTATTGTTATGAACCATAAAAACTTTAATACCAAGGTTAGCTCTTTTGCAAAAATGCTTCTTCAGACCTATACAATCGCTAACAGTTATCCCCAGATTCTGCAAGCCTTGTCCGGCATGCAGGATTAGTGCAGGAGCTCCAGCTTGCAATATGTCTGCTGTGCAATCCAGGAATAACCTGTAGTGGTGTGCACGAGTGCTCCTTCGCTAGTCCTGCACAGACTCATCCCCTGTATGCAAATTACCCTATTTGCAGCAGAAATCCATGCAAATGAGGTGAATTTGTGATCCAGAAAGCTGGAAACCGGCCATGCAGGATTAATGTAATCTGCAGAAATGTACTCCGCCAGTAACGGAGTACATTTCTGCAAATTACAAAACGGAGCCATGACAGCTCCAAATAAAGGGTGGATATCATGTATAAACTATGCCAATGGCCAACTATAAGGCCATTGGCGGAAAACACTTGGATAAAAAAAAATCAACTTTTATTTTTTTTAGCCGATCTCAGCTGTTTAAGTGTAGGGCAGTGGTGCACGAACAGAATCGGGGGGAAAATAAGAAAATAAACCTAAAATAAGCATTCTAACTAATATCATTATTCTGCCATTATACTCAATGGCAGGCAGAAGACAACATGGCCAATGAATAGTGGTTGCTAAGGGGGGAGGCTCAGTGTGGGACATGTAACTATGCATTAGCAGGCAATCCTATGCAAATGAGGGAATGATAGTGAATCCCAGATTTCCTCTGCATACTAGTCAGCTCCCAACAGTTTAAGACCAGGAATAGCTTGGTGCAAGCCTAGGAGTTAGCTAACATCATAGGGGTGTGTGTCAGGCATACTGTAAGTGGACTGGAGCAATGTGGCTTGGGTTTGTTCCAGGCATAGCACAGCTAAGCAAGGGGGTGTGTCTGAGCCTGAGGTTGCCTAGCACTCTTTACATTGCCTAAGTGGGTGTGCGTGCCACGCACCAGGTTTTAAAGGGAAAAAAAAGTAAACCAGGAAATAGCAGCTCTGTGCACATTTGTGCACTGTGTTTGCACGGCGCGCCCCCGGGCTTAAACAGGAAGGCAATAGGAAGGGAAAACAGCAGTAGGAAGGTAATCTATGAGAACTAGCATAGCTGGCAGGTGAAATGTATCAGAATCAGCCAATTACATAGGCAGCAGACCAGCCCAGACTAGAACAACTATAAACTATGCAAGCACCTTTCCTTCTGGTTTTTCTCATACTCTAAACCACCGGTGTATACAAGCGGGGAAATTTTAACAAACAAAACAACAAAATGATAGGGGCTGCAATAGCTATCATACAATATGGCTGAGGGTGATGAGGATGTGAATGTTGTCGACCATCCCAAAGTGAGGAGACGGAGAAGAGTGTACAGACCCAGGGTAACCTACCAGGGGCTACATGAGCTGGAGATAGTGGAGCGCTATAAGGTGGACAGGGACCTCTTACAGCAAATTGTTGAGCTGTGCCGGCCACGCCTGACACACAGAACTAACAGAGGGGAACCCATCCCAGTAGATACCAAGGTATGTGTAGGCCTAAGAATACTAGCTACAGGTACCTTCCAAAGGCCAACTGGGGATATGATGGGGATCTCACAGGCATCAGCATCCAGGGCACTCCACCAGTTCCTGGATGCCATGTCAGCACATGCCAGTGAGCACATATATTTCCCCAACACCCATGAGGCATTGGCCAGCAATATGCAACTGTTCCACCAAATAGCAAAATACCCTGAGGTAGTGGGTGCTATAGACTGCACACACATATGCATCAAAGCACCACAAAGTGAGAGGGTAGGGTCTACATCAACCATAAGGGCTTCTTTTCCATCAACTACCAGGTCATGTGCGATGCCCAGGGCATAATAATGAATGTGTGCGCTGGCTGCCCTGGAAGCTATCACAATTCTCACATCTGGCATCTTATGCAGCTGTACCAGAGATTTGCCAATGGGGAAATACCTTACGGTCACCTAGTAGGGGATGCTGGTTACGTACTGGTGCCATGGCTGATGACACCCATCAGAAATGCACACACACCTGAACAAGAACTTCACAATGAGGCACACACAGCACAGACCAGAATTATAATAGAGCGTGTGTCTGGGATGCTCAAGTCATGGTTCCAATGCTTGGACACATCCGGTGGAGCCTTGCAATATTCACCAGATACATGTACCCAAATTGTCATCGTATGTGTCATGCTACACAATATGATCCTGCGGAAACAGCTGCAGCAGGAACAGCACCCCCCACCAATGCCAAGGCCTGCACAAGCACAGCATGACTCAGAGGAGGAACAGCCTGAGCCTGCCCCTGTAGGCAGAAGGAGGTGTGCCCAGTATGCCCTGGCCTTGGCAAAAAGGCAACACATAGCACAAACACTGACACAGGAGGGACCCAGGGAATGACACCTCTCTCTGACTCGCACATACAGTAAAAGGGATGCCAAACATGACAGTACCTGTGCTCAACCATGTGTAGGGAGTGTACAATTTGCATTTGACATAGGCAGCCCTGCAGCACCACTCTCAATTCTGGACACCCACAAGGTAAGTCACTCAAACTACCATTTGCCGAATGGAGTAGAATGTGTTGTTACCTGTATCTATGGTATGGATGTGAGCATGCAAGGGAATCGGGTGGCTGAATGGTATGCCAGCAGATAATAGACACCTACTGTGGCACCATGAGATCTGTAACAAATACTGGTGTCACCATAGTAGCCAGTACTAAACAGGGCAACAAAACCCACTGCAGGAAATGTGCTAGGCCACATGTGTGTCCATATGACTTACACATGCCAGTCAGGGAGGTTCACATACCCAACAACAGTCTCAACCAGCAGGACGGGTGTAGAAAAATACAAACAAAGGCTGTGCTATTGCCTCTGAATGATGCCCATGGGTAACCTCCCAGGCCTACAGAGACAGATTACAGCAGGTCAGGCAGTGGGATGTTAGCTATGAAGGGTAGGAAGTCAGAAACTAATATGTAGGTCAATCAAAGCTAAGACCTGTACTACACTGATATGCCTCTAGTCAGCATGATAGGTTAGAATACAGAATGAAATGGAGTACCTGACATACCAGTACAGTCATAGCAAATGTGTACAAGTGTCAGGTGTGCCCCCCAATCCTGTGTAGAAATGCAGTAACAGTCAGGTGTGCCCCCTAATCCTGTGTAGAAATGTATAAACAGTCAGGTGTGCTCCCCCATTCCTGTGAAAAAATGTAGAAATAGTCAGGTGTGCCCCCCCATCCTGTGTAGAAATGTAGAAACAGTCAGGTGTGTCCCCTTCCCCAATCCTGCATAGAAATGCAGTAACAGTCAAGTGTGCCCCCCTCCCACAATCCTGTGTAGGAATGTAGAAACAGTCAGGTGTGCTCCCCCCAATCCTACTTAGAATTGTAGTAATAGTCAGGTGTGCCCCCCAAACCTATTTAGAAATGTAGTAACAGTCTGGTGTGCCCCCCCAATCCGATGTACACATGTTGTAACAGTCAGGTTTGCCCCCCCAACCCTATGTAGAAATGTAGTAACATGTATGTGTAGGTACAATATCAGTAGAGCACAGATGCACAGAGGTGGCCAAGGTAGCAGGATAGGTTGTAGCATCTGCACAATATGCAGGTATGTGTGTGTTAGTTTGGTGTGTGTTTCATACTGTGTGAGAGTGGTCAGTATGTATGCATGTTGAGGTAAGACCTGGTGGCCATTGCCCACTACTGCTGATGACAGGGACAAGTCTTCACAACTGCAGTGCCAAAGACAATAGCCACCAGTATAACACATGCTAGCAGTAAGCCATTCTAAATGTATGGTGGTAATATGTGTCACCATCTGAAAGACTGACATGACTGTTGGGCTAGATATACAAGCACTTCACAAGGGGGAAGTACCCCAGACATACAGTATATATTGTGTCACTGTGAAATGGAGACACCCTTGGAATTGTACATACAGGAATGCATCACATTATCTGGTTCTGTAGTAGGGGATACCGGTGTTGTCTGCCCGAACACTTGCAGATCACAAAGGAGGTAGGACTGATCTATTGGGAAACAGCTGATGTACCTGCACATGCCAACATAACTGGAATGACCAATGCATACCTGTGTGTCAGATGCAAGTAGTGTCCATAGCACACATGCACCCAGCTCACACAAACACCACCCACAGGTACCTATCTGGTCGTATCCCTGCTGTGGGGAATGGGTACAACATGACACCACCTGTATAGACAATAGCGAATGAATGCAGCATGCAGTGCAGATGTCCCATGCAGGTGTGTCACTAGCCGTAGGTAGCACCCTGCCAGCATCCACACCACCTGAACAAGACTGATAGAAGGTATTTGCATGAACACCTAGCACACCTACCCTGTCTCCCCAGGGGAATATACTGTATAGCAGTCTGAGACTGTAGGACTGACAGAATGCAATGGCCTGCCACATCTGGCCCGCATCAACACCTAATGGCCCACAGGCCTCTACCAAGGGCCTGTGTCTGATACATACTGCCAATGCATGTTATGTCATGGACACCCAAATAACAGCATATCACACTCCACATAAGCCATATGCAAGGCCATGAGGGCAAACCACAGTAACATGTCCACCATGTCCCACTGCATGAACTGTGGACCAACACCAACACACAGCTGTGATGTGGTGATAACCTTAGGGAAAGTATCAGATAATGTATGCATAATGTATGGAAGAGGATAGAATAACAGAGGGGGGGTGGGAGCATGGGAAGCATGGAACGTGCAAGGTCTGACACAAAGCTGTGTGCACACACTATCCCTGGCTGAAAACACATAAATGGGTGGCTACATACCTGCCCGTACACCACAATAGGGGTAATGTCCTGACTCATGGCCCCTGCCTCTGGGTAACCTGTGCGAATCTGTACAGCTTTGAGATATTGCTACAGCAATATAAGGCCATACTGTCATGTCGATGGATGTACAAGTATGGGATCCTCTGCCAGCACTGTACCAAGGTGCTGAACCAGATACACAGACCCAGCAGCAAGTGTCTGCAGCTCTTCCTCCAGAATGGCATAACTTACCATGAATATTTAGGTGTCTGCCCACAATACCGCACACAGCTGCAGACACATTTGTCCCCCAAGACATTACTGTGAGGAGAAATGTCCACCTGACAGTACATGAGGACAGAAATCATCACAGTGTATAACAGTACACATGTCTGAATATCTCTGCTAACAGCAGTACCATGTAGCTGAAGCAGCACAGACACAATCACCTACAGTACACACTATTCCCTGCACACTTTGTCCCCATATTGCCAAATGATCGACGGATACCCTGCAGAAACAGTTTGTAGGTGTACAACACAAAGGTCTGCACTGGTGAACAAACTACTTGGAATCGATCCACACATTCAATACAGAAGGGCATACTGGGCATGCTCACACACTTAAACAAATGAAGCCCATGTATGCAAAGAACAGTGGACCATACATATCTGGCAGTTGCAGATGTTAGTGCAGACACTCCTCAGTATGCAACAGTCATGCTTTGCACACACAGTGGATAGGAATACAGACATATATCCAAGGACAACGCACTATAATAAGCCAAATGTAGACGTACATAGATGTGTGGAAGAGAATGACTGTGACAAGGAGCCATCCATTATGAGGCCTGTTCCACCCAGGACAGAGCCAAATGGCTACAACCACATGAGGTCTAAATGTCACTCACTGTAGATATTAGCCATCTGTCAGCATTACAGACTATGTGTTGCAAGTGCTAGCTGTGCAACATTACTGTACACATGTACCTGTGGAATATAACCCTGCGTGTGCTCGCATGTAGTGTGTCAACCTCTAGATGAATCAGTTATGCCCCTTGCACACACACTGTCCTCCCCATAGCCCTACTATGCCAAGCCTGCTGAGGTTATCCACTTTGAAATATACCTTTGTGAAAGTTGCAGCCCACTAATCTATGTGGCATGTTGTATAACTGTGTAACACTGTAGTGTGATAAACTAGTTAGATAGGAGTTCTAATCCTAGACATGGCAACTGTGTGTCTCTGTTTCTGTAGAAAACAATGCTTTTAGGCTAGTCACACTCATTACAATTCAAATGCCCTATTTTAGCAAGGCTGGTGATGTCATTCACTGTGAAATACACCTTTTGGAAAGCTGTAGTTCAGTAATCTCCATGGCATGTCCTATAACTGTGTAATGCTATAGTGTGATAAACTAGTTAGGTAGGAGTTCTAATCCCAGACATGGCAAGTGTGTGTGTGTGTGTGTGTGTGTGTGTGTGTGTGTGTGTGTGTCTCTGTGTAGAGAGCGATGCTTTTTAGGCTAGTCACACCCACTACAATTCAAACATCCTACATTGGCAAGCCTGCTGATGTCATTCACTGTGAAATACACCATTGGGGAAGACATCTTCCAGTAATCCCCGTGGCATGTCCTATAACAGCATAATGCTGTAGTGTGATATAGAACTCTGGTAAGGGTTCTATTCTCCCACATGGCAGGTGTCCATGTTTGTGTGTGTGTTTCTATGTCTGTGTAGGGAGCAATGCTTTTTAGGCTAGTCACACTCACTACAATTCAAATGCCCTACTTTGGCAATCCTGCTGATGTCATTCACTGTGAAATACACCTTTGGGGAAGGAGTACTCCAGGAATCCCCATGGGGCATCCTATAACAGCATAATGATGTAGTGTGATATTGAACTCTGGTAGGGGTTCTATTCCCACAAATGGCAGGTGTGGATGTCTGTGTGTGTTTCTATGTCTGTGTAGGGAGCAATGCTTTTTAGGGTAGTCACACTCACTACAATTCAAGTGCCCTACTTTGGCAATCCTGCTGATTTAATTCACTGAGAAATACACCTTTGGGGAAGGAGTTCTTCGGTAATCTCTGTAACGTAATTGCGTAGTGGTGTAGTGTAATAAACTAGTTAAGTAGGAGTTCTAATCCCAGACATGGCAGGTGTGTGTGTGTGTGTGTGTGTGTGTGTGTGTGTGTGTGTGTGTGTGTGTGTGTGTGTTTGTCATTCATATCCTGTGTGGAGGTGGTTGTGAGTATGTAACAACTGGACTCATTGCAGAGCGGGTTATGCAAATTTCTTATATGGTGGCCCTAGTATATGTCACAATGTCCACCATACAGGAATAACAGATGTGAAATAGCCAAGAGGCTGGGGTGCAAATCCAAACCCCTACATGTGAAAAAGTTATCAACCCTTGTATTACCCAGAGAACACTCTCAACCTATGTTTCATACACGCACACACTTACCTAGGCAACAACCGCTATGTTGGTAGTACCCTGCATATTGCCCACTGATAGTAACCATGGTGTGATTGCAGTGGGCTAAAGAGGGCATGGCACCCTGTCCATTAGTCTAATAGGCATGTACATGCAGACAGTTCATCTTCCCAATATCCCCCACTGGACACCTTGCAACACCTGTGGTGCCATCAAATGTGACTCACAAAGGACATACCATACCTGAAACACATGCCCTGTATGGACAGATGCCACTGACACCAGGGAATACCTGTATCATGTTATCAATGTAGGTGCAGGGTCAACTTGCTGTCCATTAACAGTTCCCACCACATGAGGCCAGGACTGGCACATCTGATAACAATCTGTGCACACAACATGGGCCAGACACCCCAGGTACAGTTACACATGTCACTGCACATGCATGTGGGACATGTGCACATTCCAGACACCGTCCATGTCATGGACTAAGGAACACATACATGGCAAGCAATGCACAGCAATGGCCACACACAATAGTTACCCAGGTGACTGGATGGTGAATACAATACTCACCTGTGTGGGCAAATCCATACACTACATCCCTGAGCCACACTGCAGACCATTGTCATGTGGCCTGATGTCAAGGTATACCCATCAACTAGCCTTGTATAGCCATCTGGCACAGTCGACCACTACACACCCAAGAGGCAATGCACCCATGCATGTCAGTACTGGCACCCTGTGTTTGTGTGTGTGGTGTATGATGCCTATGACCACATTCACACTCACTATAACCCCCATTGGCATACTGAAGCATGCCCTCCACATATCCTTTGCCCATATAACCTCTGTATTGCCCCTGTGGTGCATGTGATACCTGCAGAGTACTGTATTGTGGCAATCTAACTAGTGATGAGTTGTATTATTGACCCTGCCAAGTGTGTCAATATGTGTGGGTCCCTGTGACAGTGTGGCTGTGTTGATGCTGACACCTGTTAATGCAGACAGCAATGAGTACTACAGCTACCATATAGTTAACATATCACTGTTGCAGATGTCACTCACTATCACATATACCTTTGGAGGACTCCTCAGCATGTAACCTATGTAGCACATCCAATAACTGCATAGACGTGATATCAATACATAATCATTCAGGGGTTTGAAACCTTGTACTGGTAGGTGTGTGACACAAACATGCTTAGGTTTTACTCTCCCAACCCTCCCTGACTTATCTTTGCCTCTGTCTACCTCTCTCACTCCCTCTCTGGTGGATGTGGAAACTTATACCTGCTTTGCTTAGGCAGCACCATGTGTACTGTAAGTGATGCTCATCAGCAGCTGATGGCCTCTGCATGAATTGCAGCCCTCCCCTACCTGACTGCATGTGGAACAGCTGTGGTAACATTCCCGTAGCCAATTGCATGAAAACACATTCCAATATCTAGGAATATCATGTTGGTGTTGGGCCTTTTCATTCACTGTGAGCAGGAACTAGATATGTTGTTTGGCAAACAGCATCATAGATGGATTGGGGATTTATCTCTAACAACATACACTGTGGAAACAGGCCAACACACAGGAGAAGGATGTGCCTGACTTGACTACAGACTGTAAGTGCTGCTATACTGCATTTGGAGTAATGGTGGTTTAACAGCATGTGTGTGGATATGGCTGTCCTACATGTTTTAATACCTGTCATGTCAGTGCTATGTTTATGAGGAATCCCCATCTGTAGGGTCATCTGCAGACTGGGCAGTGTGTGGTGCCTTGTGTTTCTTGTGTTACCCACAGAGCACCTATCTGTGAACTGCAAAAGGTAGTGTAAGGATTGCAGTCAGTAGATGGTGACAGCCATGAGAGTTACTGACTTCATATCCCTCATAGGGCATATGTTGCAACAAACCCTGTTACAACAGTAAATGTTTGAGGTTATCACAGGAACATGTCAATATTGGCCCTGTGTTTGTGCCTACAGCCTCAACTCTGTCAACATTTGTACATATCTCAAGCAGTAAGTGATGCATATGTTCAGTACAGTATGTTTATTGACATCATATCTGATAACAAGCCAGTGAGATATCAGACTGCTACACATGTTATGTATAGTAGGGGTTATATTTGAGGACATAACCTGGGCATTCTGTGGTTGTGTGTACAGTACTGAGGTCTGTGTACTTATTGTGATTGTCAACAGTGTGTGTATTGTGAATATGTACCTCGGCCTGTGTACAGACTGTGGTAGATGTCATTGTTCTTGGTCCTGTTCTATCTGATGTTACATGCTACTCCACTGTATGTTACCCTATCAGCTTACATGTTTGTAGGGCCAAACACACACATGTCCCATACCACAGACAGGCATCGGACCACACTGTGTAGCGGCCCAGTATATGCAGGGTTGGTGTAAGAGTGGCACATATGAGGATGGTGTTGATCAGATAGTCCATATGCTGTAATAGTACGCTAGCTTACCATATGTGGCTGTGGCCCCACTGGTTGTGGTTATGCACTTTCACACAGGTGTCTGTTACTCTGTGCTGTGACATGCCTGTAGAGTCTGCTATCTATGCAGGTACATGTGTATTCCCCCACAGGAAATGTAGGCCAGTGTTGAGGCAGTCTGCCTGAAGCCTGCACAGTGCTTTGTTACATGCCTAGCAGCTTAGTGTACTTACCCAGTGAGATGTCATGTCCAGATACTTGCTGGATGTACTGCAGCCGGACCACCATAACAGTCATGTATATCAGGCAAAGTAGTGGGTTGCTGTACAGATGTATGTCACTAACTAGTGGGTAGCATGTCACCATGGCATCTCTGTACCAGCGGTTATTATGTGTCAGGACAGACAGGGGTGTATGAGTGCATAACCTATGGAGGCAAATGTATACCAGTATTTACGTGAGATATCCATCTACATGTCTGTTAACATCCACATTGTCAGGCTTGGTCCATATGTCCTGCACTATGGGGTTCTGTGTATACCTCTGGACTGACCAGAGTGTGTCAGACTGTCCACATATATTGGCCATATCTCTGCTGTAGTCCACAGAAGCATTACTGTGCTAGCAGTGGTACTGTACTATGATGTCCTTAGGATGTCTGCCAGTAGCCAGTGGTGAACATGTTAAAAGCAGATGTGACCTCCCACACACACCATGTCTGTGAAGACAATCCCTATTACAGTAGCAATAGTCTACAAATATACCTGCAATACATACCTGACATCCCCTTGCTCTAAGAGGTTGGGACTATTGGGGCTGAGGTAGAGCTCCACTCCATGTTCAGGACATGTGGTGAACATATAGGTATATTTAATTATCCATATATCTATAGAGATATATACACATATACATATAGACATACATAGATGGATTTGTATATGTACATATATATACATATAAACACTCAGATATATACATATATGGAGCAATATATGTCTACACATATATAGCTAGAGATACATATGCACATATAAGTATGGATATCACCATATATATTGACAGTAATAGGTGTATCAGACTAGATATGTATGCACATATAGTTATAGATATCTACATATATACCCACATAAATAGGCATATCTGTACACATAGTATGTGCATACATATATAGATTTATATATATATATATATATATATATATATATATATATATATATATATATATATATATATATATATATATATATATATATATATATATATATATATATATATATATATACATATAGCTATATATACATATATGTGTGTGTATATATATATATATATATATATATATATATATATATATATATATATATATATATATATATATATGTGTGTGTGTGTGTGTGTGTGTGTACATACGAAGAGATGTACACATGGCCATATATATCTTGCACTATACAGACGTGTATACAGACATATGTATGAGTATACATGTGTATGTACATGTAGACATGTACAGATATGTATATAGCCATATTCCTGTCATGTGTGATCCTCATGGCTGTGTATACCCTTCCAGACGTATCTCACCGTATGTATCTGCTATGTGTACATTATGATCAAACAACATATGTGATCCACAGTCATATTAATAACAAGGACTACATAATTTAGGAAGTAAAGGCAATTGTTCAATACTACTCAATATGTATATTAACAGCTATATTGGTAAAACAATGGCTGTCTTCGCAGTGGTTATGGCATAGTGGTTAAGTGTTGTGACTTTAGTGTACAGGGTCCTGGGTTAAAGATCTGCAAAGGCTGTCAGATACAGAGTGGGTAAGGCAGTTTTGAGCAGCTTTAAGTGGGTTTGTATGGGTTTGTGTCAAGCTAAGCGGTGCTAAGCTATGGGTAAACATACAGGTGCTTACACAGTGTAGACTTCGCTTACCAGTGTGCAAATCAACTCAGATGTTATATTGCAGCAATGTTAATACTTGCTAAGCATGGGCTAGTAAGGTAACCAGGTCACACCACCCAGTTTGATAACATAGCAGGGTAATGACATCTGTAATAAGTGTATGTAATGCCATGTACATTACATGCTGGTAGGCACTGTCATTACAGTAGCAAGGGGTGTGAGTGTCATATGTAGGACACAGATGTATATGAGGCCTGCATATCACTGTTATCCATGTGAATGTGTTACATATAGGGGTAGTAGCCCAGGGTACGTGCTGTCACACTGGCATGTAGTATATCATGGCAGTACTACTGTTGACAGTGCTTACCCAGGCAAGAGCAGATTGCTAAATGTAGTACTGACAACAGGCAACCTGCAGCCATAGCTGGACACTGAGGCCTTCCTGTTTTATCCCTGGTGTGTGAGCTGTGTCACAGTATATACCCCTTACTGGGCAATGATCCATCATGTGGAATGTAACTGTAGACTACCGTCTGTACCCCACATGCTAGTGAGGGCTTTTGACATGTAGTTATGGCATACATATTGTTGTCAAACATCTGTCTATCAATGCACTCATCCTACTACATAGCTACTTGCCAAGCTGATAACTGCCATTCCCTGTACAGATTTGCAGATGGCAGGTATCCAGCTGGGATATGTACAGGCAACCTAAGCTTGACTGACACTGACATGTCTGCCCAGCTGTGTAAGAACTGGCACATATAGGCGATGTCACCCTGTATGCATCACATGCCACTGTTTCCTCCACTACACTACCACAATCAACAGAACGTGCTTGGGTACAGGTCTCCATCACAGACACTAACCATGTGTTGTAATGTATGTTGCATACATGTCAACTTGATCACCTCAGTGGCCATGTGCAGGAGGCACCTGAAGGATAGGCTGATGCATGTCATTCTTACCCTAAGGGTCACCACAGTAGTGTCTATCGATAGATTGCTTGCTGCCACCTGTCAGGTGGCAGGATACCACTGTACCCACAACCCCCACACAACCCATCTCCCCTTGGACAATAGCTAGGTATACAGCTATGACTACCTGCAGCGATGCACCCCTGTACTGACACATGTGTACATGTGCATGACTGAGTATATCAGTGTCTGTGTGTTAGCACATCTGTACTTGGGAATTCCATGAGGGCCTTCACAACTAATGCAACACCCATTGCCATTGTCAGTTGTGGCTGCTGATGTATGGGACATTACATGTATCCTGTTAAGCTCCTCCCCATACCGGCTACACAAGCCTTGCAGTACCAGTACAACAGTGTTTTACAAATGGGTTGATAGGCATGGGATACACATTGTGTTCTGGCATGTGTGTGTAGTTGTGCATGTCCGTATATCTGTAGGGTACAGCATTCCAAGGCCACATACTCCTATTACAATGCCCATTACCACACAGTAGTACAGATAGTGTTGTTGCTGCCCATAGGTGAGGCATGACAATGCAACACCCTACTATGCATGTGGCATGTGCATTCGATGCATATCCCTATAGTACCACTGTTGGGATATACTATGGATTGTATCATAGTCACAGCCAATGTGTGATGCTGGGTATGGCAGAGTGTCATCATGGGTTTTAGGGAGTACAATATCCAATGGGGGATGTGGGTGGTGTACACTGTCATTACACCAAGGTACACCTGGTATATGTCCCATGTACTACGTTATGGTTACCACTGTCACCATCAAACATACAGGTAACTGTTACCACAATCCAAGCCAGTTATGCATATGCTGTGTGCAGCCTACCTGTAACACATTGGGCACACTGTCAAGTTAGTTAGCAGCGATAGGCCCTGGTATATCGGATGTGTGTCTGCCTGTTATGTTTCTGTTAATGTGTATATGAAGGTATGTCACATTGTGTATTGTCCATATACACCCATTACATCCCCCATTAACATACTGTACATTTCTGGGGATGTTCTGCTTATAACATGTAACCTGGAACACACCTCACCCTAAACGCTGTGTGGTGTGTGCGATGTAAGCCACACACTTCAGTATCACTACATAGGTAGGGGTCTAGTCCCAGTGTTGCCAAGTAACAGTGTGAGTGTATGTGGATGGGTCTACATCAGGTTGCAGGATATACATGCCTCAGTGGGTCACCTGTCCATGTGGCACAGGCAATAACCATTTTAGTAACCTGTGACATGTGTTCAACTGTACCCCAGTTATGTCACAGCTATGGTTTCACCAAAGTGCTATACCCCATTGTAGAATATGACTGCAGACCATCCTCGTGCTAACACATGTACACCTATAACACAAATGGATAACATTATAGAGACCACAACCAACCAGTGTTACTAACAGCTATAATGCATCATTGCTGGATGGCTACACTACCTGCCATATATGCATTACACTTTACTCTTTACAGCATGTTACACTGCAGTACTGTGGTACACTGTAGTACAGTCACCATGTGCATCAGAATCATATTAGCCTGTCCCTGCATTGATGGTATGGATGACAGAGATGTGGCTCAGGTATCATCATATGCACAGGGTGCGATGTTGGTTTGCCAGAGGCCAAGGGTGGACCATACATTTGACACCATTTGTGTGGGTGAGGGGTGTACTGCGGTGAGCTGGGTGTGGTGCTGTGGTGTGTGTGTAGGTATGGGGTTGCCCTAGGTTATTTCTATAGTGTGTAGGTATGCATGCACACAGTTCTGCCATGTGGCTGCCCTACCCAGGTGTTTATGGACAGCTGCAGACCATACCTGGCAGGGTGTGCAGTTCACTGCCTCTGGCCATGGACACGTGGACTGTGCCTGCCAGGGGTTCCATGGGTATGTCCAGGTACAGGCCTCAATGTGCTACTCTCACCTGCTGATGACAAATGTCTGCTGGTACCAGGCCCCTCCTGGGACTGGCCAGGACCACGTGCACGTGGCCTGCTGTGGTGTGGTGTGGACAGCACCCTCTGCATTGCCAGGGCTGGTACTGCCACTAAGGGAGCCCCTTGGTGTCCTAGCATGTTCACGTTGATTGCCAGCTGTTGGCATTGCTAGCCTACATCCAAGAGGCTGTCACTGCACTCCCACCACACGTTCAGGCACAGACAGATCACGGTCGATGAGGCCCATCATCTCACCAGACCGTCTATCCATGAACTGAGTTAATATATGGATGGCACCAGCCAGTTCACGGGTGTTGTCACTTGCAGATGTGAGAGCAGCCCTCTTCAGCCTCAGGTCCTGTCTGGTATAACGTTCCATATGTGCCTGTGTCACCATGACAGACTGAAACATGCGCCTGTCTGTACCAGCTATGTCACCTCTGCCAGAAGCATGATGCCCAGCGGCCCTACCACGAGCACCCTGGGACATCTGTCTATATGGTGCCCTGCCAGACATCTGGTTATGCCTGTTGTGACTGGACACCGTAGGCATGGTTACCACACTTTCCTGTGCACTGCCACCAAATACCAGCTGTCCCTCCGCTATGGCCACTGGTAATGGGGTATGTATAAGCACTGAAACTGTGTGCGGGGTTGGGGTGGCTAAAAAGGGGATGTCAAATGTTGGCGCAGTGTCTGCCCCTGACAACCCCACCTGTGCCTCAACAGTACTATCATCATCTTCGGTATCTGTATGGACACCAACGTCAGATTGCATGCAGGAGGGACCCTGACCCACCTTGCCACCTGTGGGGTAAAACAATAAATGCACTTTAAAACCTGTACAGCATTACCTAATAGTACACACACACATACACACACACACACACACACACACACACACACACACACACACACACACACACACACACACACACACACCTCCATAATACCTACCTGTCCATACCTTTACAGACAGTCCCACATATATGTCCATGTAGTACCCCATCCTGCATCACATTTGTTAACATACAAACTCATTAACATATTAGTCCTCTAAATCCCTACACAAGTGGTCACAACAGAAGACCTGTTACAACACTACCTGCCTGACCTGTGTGTAGTGGTTTTACATGGCCTCACTGCTGTCATTCGGTATGCACCCTCTATATATCTGGACATCATGAGCATGGCCCCTATATGTGTGGGCTACTATGTTCTATCCATAATATCATGCACTGGCATGTCATGTGTATGTAATGCTCAGTACATGCCAGATATGCTGCTCATTCAGCCTATCATGTGACAACTGTAATATTTGGATACTCTCCCTGGTGTTGACTAGTACTTTCCCAATGCATCTATAGTGCTGCATACGTGGGCTGTAGGTTACCTCTCTGCTAAATGTGATATTAAGGGTGTACCTTGTGTCTACCTTCCCTCTTGATGCCTGTTCCATGCTACAGACCATATTATACTATCAGCTTTGCTGTGATTACACACATGACAAGTATTCCTAGTGTGTAATGTGGCAGTCCATGCACATGTACTGCATGATCTCAGAGGGAGGTACTGATGTATGAACACCCCACAATCACACATGTGCATTCATGGCCAGCCACACAAACACACACACATGCACACAAGCATCCTACATGCATCAACCTCCCTCCACTTCACCTGAGTGACCATACAGACTAACTACCCACCAAGATGCACGCACACACACATACAGGTGAGGTTGTACAATAATAGTACACACAGTCTTCCTATTACCCCTCTGTCAACATGCATAACGTATGGTACCCAACAGCATGCAGTGCAGCTATAGTCAATCCATGCTGGCAACAATATACATGTGTATAATGCATGTGCTGTGTCACTAGGTGAAGACCCTTCCCCTGGATACCACTGCACCCATGAACATGGTATTTCTGAGCACCTGTTCTGCACCCTGCCATGTACTGTGCACCACACCTCACAGGTGTGCAGCCCATTGCTGAATGTGTACTACTGTGTTGGTTATGTCAGCTTTAATGCTCACAGCCCCTATGTTTTCCAGCAACACATACCTGGAATGATATGTGGACAGATGTCATTTGTGAATGCCTGATGTCTGATGCACAGCTCTCAACATCAGCAGACCATGTATGACCAATCCAATACTCTTGCACTGACAATCATCAGAGAATACTGTGGCTATGGGGGGGGGTGTGCCTTTATTGATATGACGCACCCATCCTTGATCTGCCATAGGACCACATATCTTAGCAGTACATGCCCGATATGTGACATATGTCCTGTACTTTCACATGCAGTGTCTACAGAATGTGGTAGGTGTCCGGATGCTGACCG
This sequence comes from Protopterus annectens, assembly GCF_019279795.1. Taxonomy (NCBI): domain Eukaryota; kingdom Metazoa; phylum Chordata; order Ceratodontiformes; family Protopteridae; genus Protopterus; species Protopterus annectens. The sequence continues at coordinate 929,674,758 of NC_056725.1, read as the reverse complement.
CGATGCATACACACCATATGGGCATATGTGTGCACACCCCTATCATGACGTTTTGTCGCACATCTTGTTGTATGTACTACAGCAGTCACTACTCCTGGCAGGGGTATACCAGCACGGGCCATCTGCATTTGCCAGTGTATGTTCAGTCTGCCATACACGTCCCTCTATTCTGCATGATTGCAAGGACTACTCATGTGCACATCTCTTGGTGTTCACACACTGCAGTCACTACTGCTGTGGGGGTAGAGTTACGGCTGACACAGGTCCTGAGCCTGACTATGTGCAGATACAGCCATTCATAGCATCCTTAGGATCCCTGCTGCAGTGCACTGGTGTGTCATACTGATACCCCTCCCCCCTCCTTCAGCCTTTTTGCAGATGCATGACGAGTAAGCTCTACACATGTGTGTCACTTTGCAGTGTCACATACACTGAACACCACATGTTACAGCCTAGTCCCAGCTGATAATGTGGACCACTGTAATGCCTTATTCCATAGTGTATCTCTGCAGCAGTTGCCATTGTCGTACAGGTATATATACACTGGTGTTGCACTGTATATGGGTGTTGTTCCAAACATGTCCCTACTGTAGGCCATGTCTCCCTCCATTATGTTACTCCCTGTGGACACATTCCACAATGACTGGATGTTAGTTATCATGCAGGTGTCTGACATACCCTTCCAATACCCCATCATGGTCATCCCTGTGATGCCGTGCATTCCACAGCAACAATATGTGCACATGTACAGTATGCATTCTGGGTAGGTGTGTTAGATGTGTGCATGGCATATACCATAGCCATTACATGCCCGGTGTATTGGCAAGCATCTACAAAAACTATACTCAACAGCTACAGGCTGCTGCCTTGGTGGTATCTCAGAGGGACCTACATAAGAGTGTGAGAGATGCATAGTCACTGGCCACAACTGTGGCAGTGCTACAGGGTGGGTGCAGTACTACAATACATCAACGGTACATTTCCACAATACTACCACATATGGACATCTGTTTACCACTACTATGCAGCAACAAAATATATCTATGACATGTCAGATCTGCATGATCTACCTGTACTGATGTGGATATATATGCAACAGTGGTCTACAAATGTGCCCTGTGGCCTTACCTGCTCTCTCTTCGGCTGGCGTGTGGGTGGCATCCACCTCCACAAAGGTGTCTGGCGGTTGGTGTGTGTCTGGATGGGCAGGTGCCATGAGGCTGGCCAGGAGCTCCTCCACACATGTCAGGGGGGTATAGATGGCATGGCCCCTCTAGTGGCGAGGTGATTCCCCTGGACTGCAGCAGCACGCTGATGGGCATTGCGAAGCAGTTCAGTACAATGATGCCGGACCTGCTCATAACTGCGGTTGTGCAGTCCAACATCATTGACCATGTGGACTAGGTCATTCCAAACGGCAGTCCGCTCCTGCTGATGATGGGTGGCCCAACCAAACAGGATAGAGTAGTGCTGGATTAAATAGGTTAGCACAACTTTGTTTTCAGCATCTGAATAAGATGGTAGCCATGCATGTTACATCTTGCCTGAAAGACATAAAGATAGAAGCAGGTCTGAGCAACTCATACAGCAAGGTTACCACACTTCTTAATACACATCTCTGTCACCCCCCCACCATATCAGCGACAACAAACTGTACACACAACTCAATAGGTATGGCTACAACTTACCGACCAGTGGGACAGATATTGTATTGTACCACACTTTATGCTATGTGTTTGTAGCCATGTTCCCTGTGTGGACACTATCATTGCTGGCCTGTTACAGACTATTGACCTGTGTGCCATTGTCAGGGCCACTATGGTTCCATATATGCCTGTGGTATGGCTGCTTTGGGATTGCTGTACATCTGACATTCTGTGTTATTGGGGATATCTATGCATGCTGTTGGACATGTTCTGGGATTGTGTAGACTATTACTACCCACATATGTTCTATAACAGTGACATTATAGCTTGTATATGTACTATTGCCCAGCAGAACCACCTCTTCAAACCCATCTGCCCATGTTACCTGGCCACATCACATGTGTGTCCCACCCTGGGGCCTTCTCATGTACTAGTCCAGCAATACCGTCAGGTGGAACTAACCCGGGGGATGCTGTCCCCCCCTCAGAGGCACACACAAACATGTTCCTGTCCCCTGAGGGCAGGTCAAGGGTCTGTTCCATAACGGGCTCACCAGACATATGTGGGATGTGCTACATCACTCTGAGACACCCAGTACACATTCACAGGGCTGACATGCTCCTCCTGCTCAGCCTCCAGGCCAGGCATCTTCAGAATGTGGACTGCTGTTGTCAGTAGCAGTGTGTGGGAGGCTTTTTCCCACTGTGTCCATATTGGGGCCTATGGGGCATCCACATCACAGACCACACACTCCATCCAGGGTGTTTACCCAACACATGTGTCACATACCACCCCTGTAGACTATTCTCTATATCAACCAACCCTGACTACCTCCACAACTATACCTGCCATACTTCCCTATATTCCCATTCCATACTTCATAGAGAAGGGCAATGTGGTCCCAACAATGGGCTCACATGTGACATACCCGTCCATGTTGCACACACTGACAGCTGTAGATATCTGCGTGTATTGCTATGTGTGCTGTTTCCTTGCACAAAGCATGCTTTACATACATATATGTTTGTGTGTGTGTTTGTATATATGTAGACGTGCATATATGTAGATATCTATATATGTGTAGATATATCTGATGTTGCATATTTGTGCTCATATATATGTCTACACATGGGTATCTGTATATTTGTGGACATACATGTGTATGTATATATATATATATATATATAGAGATATATATATATATATATATATATATATATATATATATATATATAGATAGATATATATAGATATACTCCCAGGCTGATGTTGTGCACATAGCTGTCCATCTCTTTCTGCACAGACTCTGGCCATGTCTTGTCCACATGCAGGTGAACCAGGACATATCTAGACTATTGTCCTCTTCAACCTTTAGTGACTTACCGCACTCTTATACAGATTTCCTACACAGTTATTTTATGTGGCACAGTGTGGGTGACAGTGATCAGTGATACCTTATTATTCAGAGCAACTGCAACACTCACAATTCCATACAATACCAGAGTAAACAGTACCAGTACAGTGTATCAAAGTTTTTATTTCTCGGCACAGTGTTCGTATTGACGTACCTCTGGGAGCAATGTTTGCTAGCACTACCTAAATGTTGCCACACAAAGTACCAGATTACATGCTAGTATTATGCACATACATCTCACTCTGTTACTGTACACACTCTGGAGTGTACATAGGACATACTTGTCTTATTACTCTCATAGTTTCGGGGGTTGCTAGAGTGACAGGTTTGTTCTCATAGATGTGTGACAATTAGTTGTATTCCCTGTTTGCTGCCTAAACATTTGGGATCATCCCACAGACTTCCCAGGGGGATAGGTAGCAGATATGGGCCCATATACTGGACATTCTGGTCTTATCTGTACAGTTGTGGGGTATGATTCATTATGCAGCCTACTTCCACTCCCAGGATTCAGACCATGGCTGTGTCTGCTACAACTTAAACACTGTCCATCAGAGTTGTGTGTGCTATATAGATATTCTGTATATCTCCTATCTGCTTTCTGTCTTATAATTCTCCTGTGGTTTGCATTCTGACCTTGTATTACAACACTCATATACAGGATTTCCTAGACAGTTATATTATGTAGCACAGTGTGGGTGACAGTGATGAGTAATACCTTATTATTCAGAGTAACTGCATCAGTCACAATGCCATACAATACGACAGTAAACAGTACAAGTACAGGGCATCATTCTTTTATTTCTGGGCACAGTGTTGGTATCTGACAGACCTTTGGGAGCAATGTTTGTTAGCACTACCTGAATGTTGCCAGACATAGTACCAGATTCCACATTACTATTATGCACATACATCTCACTCTGTTACTGTACCCACTCTGGCCACAGCTTGACAACATGGGGTGTAAATGGGAGATACATGGCTTCTTGCTCTCATAAGGTTTTGGGGAGTTGCTAGTGTGCCAGCTTTGTTCTCATAGATGTGTGTCAATCAGTTGTATTTCCTGTTTGCTGCCTATACATCTGGGATCATCCCACTGATTTCCCAGGGGGACAGGTTGACAGGGAGGAGATATGGGCCACTTTACTGGACATTCTGGACATATCTGTACAGTTGTGGGGTATGATTCTGTATGCAGACTACTACCACTGCCAGGATTTGAACCATGGCTGTGTGTGCTAAAAATAAGACAGTTCACGTCTCAGTTGCATGTGCTATTCAGATTTTGTTGTCTGCCTTTTCACTTTTTTCTATGTGTCTCTCAGTTGTACTAAATGGCCTCTGGGGATTATACCAGTCAGATACAGGCATTCCTACACATACTATTTATGGTGCACAGTGTAGGTAACAGTGCTTAATACAACAGTACTATTACGTGATTGTAAATCTACATTACCATATGATACCAGAGTATACACGTGCAGTCCTGCAGTTAGACCTTTATTGTCAGGCTATTATGCTTGTATTTACATACAAACTATATGAAACTCTTCCTACCATATTCTCCGGTGTATACAGTACTTGCCTTAAACAATACAGGTTTTATACAGGCAATTAATTTACTAATTCTTTTAGATTTATTTCCTATGACAGTACTTGCAAGAGTATTACTGACCTGCCTCGCATCGCAACCTCTCCAGGTGACTTCTGTGGGCCTCCAGGTTTGTGGCCCACTCACTTGCCGCTGTGGAGGACATAAGAGGAATATTTAGCCAAACCTATCCATGATATACATGAGCTGGCAATTATTACACACTTAGTGGAGTGATACTTACACACATCTGGGACAGCCCCTGCCGTTCTAGTCTCTTGGATCCACTGCTCCAAGAGGTCCCCCTTATGCTGCTTCAGGTCAGCATAGTGATGCATGACACGCTTACCAGTTCAGGGTATGCCAGTAGCACTGGTGAGGTCACAGGTGAGATGGTCCCAGGCTTCCACCTTATATTGGGAACCCTGGTACTGGCCCTGCAGCAGTCTCTGCTCATGGTCTTTGACAAAGAGTCCTGCCAAGACTCTGGACTCCTGGATGCACCAGCATTGCACCCAGAAGTGCACAACTTCTACCCTTTCTGCCAGTGTGCCTGCAAGGGGAAGCTACAACCAGTTATGAGATGTATTCCCACCTGTTGGGTTTAAGTAGGGCTGATTTCTTGCACTTTTCCATGATTGGCCGGTTTTGAAAAGGCTAGCCTATGGACAAACCTGCTTACCTAAGGTTGGCATTGTTTAAAGGAGTATACCACTGGGCACATTGAGTTATCTGGCCTACACATTGCTTACACCTCCTAAGCTGGCCTGTGCAATGCTTAGCATTGCTTACATTAGACTTTGCATTATATTTTCATTTTGGCATTGATTTCTTATTCATTACATCTTATATATATGCCTGGTATCCATGATTCATGTGTACGTACACTGTATGGGGTCCTTGTGTTTTACTGGGGACTTCAACACTCTATTACAATTACACCTCACATCTGGGCTTACTGCTGTACTCCAATTCACATATTTATGTTATGTAGTGGATTATAGAACATATGACTGTATACTGATTTCTTTCACAGGATCAGTTTGATTTTACTATAGTGAGGACTTGTTTGGTGATATCTCATTCTTCTGTACTGTTGTGATGGCTTGGTGGTTAACTACTGTGACTATAGTGTATAGGGTCCTGTGTTCAAGACCTGCCAAGCTGTTTATTTTGTTGCTGGGCAGAACAAGGGCTGTTGGATACAGAGTGATTAAGGCACTTTTGAACAGTTGTAAGTGGGTTTGCACGAGGGTAAGCAATACTGACCTCTGGTTAAATATGCTTACAGAGAGTTAGCTTCAATATTGCTTAACCTGTGTGTGTATTGCTTACCCCCTCCACTGCAAACAGGCTTAAACTCACTAACTAGTGCTTAAATATGCTTACTACTGCTTATTGGTGCTTACACTTGCTTACTAGTGCTTACTCCCACTTACAATTGCACTGATTTAGACAGTAATATCTAATGGTTCTTGGGTAGGTAGGGGAGTTGGAAGCTGTATGGAGTTGTCATTCATTACACATTTTATCTTCCATTTGTATCCATGATTCCTGTGTACATATACTGTATGGGGCACATGTGCTTATCTCTGGATTTTGCAATGTTATGACACTGACACCTCACATGTGCATTTAATGCAGTACTCCATTTCACAAATGTATGATATTTAGTAGGTTATGCAACTAAAATATTGGTCATAACATGATTTGCCATGGAAAGTGCTGCAGTGGTACTCAAACCGGGAATGCCTGCTCGTAAGGCGAATACTCTGCCCACTACACTATTGCTATGCTGCTTCATTTGCATATATCTTCTTGTTATCCTCTTCAGCCATTTAAGCTGCATTAAGCATAGCTAAGCGATGGGCACACCCGTGCACCTACAGTTAGCTTTAATTGGATTCATAGTAAAAAAAATAGGTTTGTTTATTTGATTTGTATTTACTATTGATGTTATACTTGGGGGAATGTTGCTGGGGATATGCGGACACCTATGAGCGTTCTCGCTCATTCCTTTGGCTTTTCTGCTGTTATTCATTGCAGGGGCATGTATATTCTGAAAGCTCTGCTCTCAGACATGCCCCCCACACTCTTACATGCTCCGTGTAAGATTAGGAGCTCAGGCAGTACCTTCATTAATATGCATGGCTTGCTGCCATCCTGCTCCTAAATGGCCACTTCCGTGCATGACTAAACTAGTCCTGCACGGAAGATTAGTAAATCTGGGGGGTTAATCTGCTTAAATAGAACAACCAGTCCAATCACAATCAAGCATCCATTTTAAAAAATTATTATTAACATCACATAAAACTGCCCATATACCAATTTAATAACCCTAGATATTTAAAGGTATGGCAGTTACCATCAAATCTCAAGTACTTAATATTGTCTGAGTTCATAATTTTCAACATCTGTCCCATTAGTGATGGAAACAGTACCGGCAGAACCAAAATCAAGAGATGTTTTTTGATAATTGAGAATCATTCCTGTTGACATCAATGGGACTTGCTGGTGGGACAGATTTCTCTCCCAGAGACTCCCCCATCTGTGGAATAGACTCCCTCTCCATGTCAAGCTAAATATTTCATTATCCCTCTTTAAGAAGAACCTAGATGACTGGATAGGAAATAGAAAATACACTCCTGGGATTCCACCTGTGTTCCTGCTGGACAGGGGCATTGGGTGCTGACTTGTGGAAACATGGGCTAATTTACTGGCTAAGCTTATAAGGACCTCAGGAACAGTAGCCCAGTAACTTGCTATAATTCTGTGATCCTATATCAGATGAGGTTAGCCAGTCCCAGATGTAGTCAAAGTCAAAGCTAATTAAATTCTAAAACCAGTGGCTCCTACTGTAACATTATCCGCATAGATCAAACATGAAAAATAGTACCAGCTATCGAGCAAACTTTGGATAAATATGTTACAAGAAACCCTAAAATTGAGCCTTATGAGGCTCCTGTTTTAATGTGTATATCTTAGACCTACAGCATTACGGAGTGAGCCAAAATGATCTTTTCTCCTAATAACTTTTATACCATTTAAGCAGAGTGGAAGAAAATCCACTGTCAACTTACTGTCTAACACTCAAGCAAGGTAAGTGAAAGACATTGGCCATATCAACAAATAATATCAACACTACATTATCACTGGCCTATGTAACATAACTGCATTGAATAAATTCAGACATGGTTGTATGTTTGCCACAGCCTGGGTGGGACCCATGTTGTGATGCATGCAAACAGTGGTTCTCCATCAAGTGGTAACTGCCTTGGAAATGAGCTTGCCTCTTAAATATTTTAAAAGAGGAGGAAGTAATTACGAATGGTAAAACTACTTAATTAACAGGCTTTTGTTCTTCTTGAGAACTGAAATGTCTCCTGCAATCTTCCAAGAAAGAGGAATACCTGCAATATGGACATATTCCAGGTTCCATGGCTTAAGGGATAGAGCTCAGACAGTGATCCAAATCATCCAAGTATGATTAGTGGTTCAGATACTGGAGGAGCTGGGTGGGAAGATATGTCTATCATTGGATCATCTGTTCTGGAAGGGAAAGTAGGGTTTCTTCCTCGGATCTAGTACTTTCTGGTAATGGATATAGCAGCACAATTGCATGGTAGGTAGCCATTGAACTGAGCATACAGGAGACATTATAGCTAACTCACATTACTTTTGGCAATACTCATAATGTCATACAGCTGTGCATGCTTAGGATGCAACAACAATCCCTGGTACAAATGACAACATATGTGCTAGTCCTGGTTGCTCTGCTTTGCATTTGTATTTCCTCTTTCCAGTTCACCAAGAGGCATGATGGTCCCAGGCTGGAGGGTGTGGGGTGTTAGTACTGTGCTCACTAAAGTGCAACTGGAGCAACACCATACAGCTGCTAGTCAGCAGGTGAGGAATAGAAAGAGAAAACATGGATGCATTAAAAATATTCAAAAAAAGGGCTCATTAAACTAGTAGGACTATAGCATGTTTATAATATTGCAATCATATACTATAGTAGTGTATTGTATATTTTTCTGTGGAATTTTTCATCCTAAGCCTCTGCTGAAAAGGGAATTGTTAGTCATCTCAGTCAGATTATCCCAGTAAACAAATGCTAATTTAAATAAAATAAAATAAAATAGTAAGACCAAGTCATATTAAATGTATTGCATAGTCAGTTTACATCCCAGTAAGTGTGAAATAATGGGTGATCAAAAACAGCCAAAGTATTACCTGTATTTAATAAATTAAAGTCAGACCTTAGTTTACATGTACGAATTTTAACATCTGCTGACTCTGAATATGTTTTTGTAAAAACAACTTAGCAGGCTCATCAGAACTGGAAAAAAACTGTCATTAAGCTTAGTATTCTTTGACTTTGTCCATTGACCAAATAAGGAATTTGTCTTCTGCTTGATGCGAATAGGACAAGATAAATTGTCATGTAGCTTGTTAAACTGTTTCTTCTTCTACATGTTGGTCCTTCACAACCTACAGACTGCCTAAATTCCTTGTCGTCATCAGTTGTGGTTCTTGATGCTCATCTCTTCATGTAATAGCTGCATCTGTTTATCATAGTTTGTAATGTGTATTGCTGTAGCATGTATTATTCATTGTACTGTTTATTTTCCAGCTCTTAAAATGGGCATTGTCTTAGTAGAACAGTTTCTGTTAAAAAAAAAAAAGCAAAACAAACAAACACTAAATAAATCAATCTTAAAAGTCTGCATAAATTCACCTAGAGTGAACTTCTTGGTTTATGTGGTATACTGAACATCGTATATTTGAATCTGGAACAAGAAACTTCAGAAGTGACTCAGATTGACTCAAAATGTAAGATGAGTGCAGCAGACTGTTTGGTCAATAGGAATTAAATAACAGGCTCATAGTTCATAGATGTTTACTAGGCTAACAACCACAAGGGCCTTTTTAAGCCTAGCCATGCATCATAAATCTCTGACAAGTTCTGATACCCTTGATAAGTGTAAGCAGGGGCTTGGGAGATGAGCCATTTACAGGTTACCTGTGTCCATTAGAGACATAGGTGCCAAACTAGGGATGAATTTCTAGTTTCCCATCCAATTGTCCAAGTTGCATTTGAATTGGGTTAGGGAGAAACTCTGCTTCACATGTATGGGGAGCCTGTTCCATAGATGGGGTAGTCTCTGGGATACATACCTATTTCTCCACCAAGTCCTATTTATATCACAGGCAAGGTTTAAGTCAATATGTAAAACTGGGAAAAAAGGGGATGTGAATGGATAGCTGAATGGATGGATGGATGGATTAATGGAATTTGAGCTTAACTGAAATCTTTTATTATCATACTAAGACTTCATACAACTAAGACTTCATACAGACCACAGTATTGGGGTCAGGTTTCCCAGTCTTCATACTTCATTAGTTTTTGCAAGATTCCTGGACACTATAAACCTTGTTTGCTGTCAATGAGCAGGGAATGACCACTCTGGAATCTTCTTCTTAACCACACAAGGTTATGTTCAGATCAGTGACCTTTTAAAACCCCCAAAATGTGAAATACTGATTGATGGAGAGCTTTGAGAGATATAACACTGTTCTGGCTTCTGCTGCTGACAGCATGCTGTTTTAAAAAACAGAGATATGCAATGGAAAAATGACAAAGAGAAGGTGTCATGGTTGGAAAGGTAGCCCAATAATCATGTAATGCCGCAAAGTCTTTGAATCTGTGAAGTAACCACAGTTCACTTCTGACATTTCAGGCTTTCTTTTCTGTTTTGGCTTCAGTTTTCTACCTCCTGCATTCATAGTTCAGCAGAATGACCTCCAAACGCAGATACACAATTCTTCAGTGGGGCACCTATACACAGACAAATGCCATCTTGTTTTCAATCAATGCCATCTCAGATGTGGTCTGGTTTACAATAAAGTATGCTTTTTAAAAAGCTGTTCCACTTTTTTCTGCTTTATCTGCTTGTGCTGAAGAATGTCATGAAATAATGTTTTATTATGCATTTCCCAGGCCTCTGGTATTCAATGCAGAAATGTAGATAGTAACATTCAAAGCAGACTGCTGTCCTGTAACAAAACAAAACATCTTATTTATCAAACATGGGACTGGCCGCGTACTTTCTTGAATGGAATTCACATTTATTCTCTCAACGACATTATTAGCCATCAAAGAATATGAATGGTTCAAACGTGGAACTAACCTGGTTATATCCACACACTCTTCTCATCAAGAATATTTGAGAATTTAACGATTCTTGCTGTTTCAGAATACAGGACATTGCAGAACTGCTGTGTGTAACTCTAAGGCACTATGTTGCAAAATAATACAACACTAAACGTGCATAGAAAAGATGTGCAGGAGTAGTGATGTGAAATGGCAGGAGTAAATTATGTGCTGCAAAGAGTAAATTATGTGCTGCAAAGAGTAAATTATGTGCTGCAAATTCCAGACTGTAAGAAAGTGTGCTATTCATTACATTACTGCACAACACAGTAGAATAAAACAGTGATAAAATTGCTATATAAAACAACCTGGCTACCTCTTCTTGCAATAAAGAATGCTACCTTGGCATTCTCAAAGGTGGCTCAAAGCTTTAGAGGGTACATGCATTTAGCTACTTCCATTTTGTGAGCACAAACTGCAAGTGAAGATTCTTGTGTCTCGTCTTTTTACACCAACATCAGGTGTGAGCACAAATAACTCTCTTTCCCAGAATCTGCAATGCACCTGATCCTCAGATGGATAACGGTTTGTCCTTAAGATAATAAATCTTAAAATAAGCTAAAATGAACCACTGAAGAGCAAGTTTATCTGCCTGTGCATGAATTTAGATTGTGATATGCAATTTCTTTTTTCAAGGGCAAAATTAAAATACAGTACCCGTGTTATCATTTGAGAACAGAACACCCACAGAGCAGCCTAGTTCTGTTTTTTTTTTAACTATACCTAGCAACCAAATGTTTTCTTTATCCTATTTCCGCTTTCAGTTGTGATGGAAACATTGTTTCTATCCTGTTAAGTGTATCAGTCATCATTCATATAGTAAGACACAGCTGTGATGATCAGTAGAATCTGCTTAGGTTTACAAGTGTGATCTGCAGTCAATTCGCTGTCAAGATGGAACATCTGTTTTTTAAAAGTAATATTTATCTTACTGATCACATTCTTTAGTTCACAGAAACAGGAATCAGGGCAACAGTATGAATAATAAATACTTTCTGGCAGCTGGCTGCAGTACAAGGTACTCAAAAGGTTTTATAGGATTAAGTGACTCTGCAATTGCTTATTTCATTAGACATGAATTCTGATCAAGTGTGCAATCTATACCATTAATTCTTTTCAGAAAATGAATGGAGAATGTCATTTTTTTTAATTTAAAAGTCAGGGGTCCTAGCGCTTTAGAGAGACATATCATAAGACCCAGAGATGCTTAGTGTCATGTGAAAAGCATAACTTTGAAGGTTTCCACATTGGGGTAGGCCTTCCCACTTAAAAGACCTCTCACGCACTATGATTTACACCTGGTGGTGACTATAGCATGAACAGAGCTCTATTGTGCTTGCTTTCTGAATGCATATTGCTACTCATGTTTGTGTTTAGATATTAAGCAAAGATGGGCCAGAAATAACTTGGGTTAAATAAGGTGGGGATGTTTTCTGATATAATAAATTATGCTGAGTACATATCCCGTTTATCTGGTTGAAAAGAACATTTAGGTGGAGAGAAAGAGAAAAATGCTTTGAGCAGGTAGTATTTTTTCTTCTTCTTCCACATCAGACATAATATAAAATCTTTGTTTTCAGAGATACCAAGAACAGACATGAATAGTATAAAAAATCTCATCATCCACATTCTGGAGCACACCTGCTGATGAAAACTGGTCTGGTCTGAATGGCAGAAAGTGTACCCATGGAGGGAACCCTCTAGTGAATCCGGACTCATTGTGATATAGTACTGAGAGCATCTCTTAGCACTGGTAAGGCTGACAAAAAGGGGTGACCAAAGAGAACTAGTGTAAGGAGGATAAACATTTACAACCCTAAATTTTGCAGTGTCAGGGAATGTAAAACCTTGCAGTCAGCTTTATGTTTTTGGCTATACTTTTTAAATCATATGGATGGTGAACATTGTACATCAGTTACTGTAGAAGTCCAAAAACTTTATGTGATGGAATGATTCCACTGTCGGTCATATCTGGGTATCTGCTGGCTAAAGGTTTGTGAGGTATTATGGCATTTCATTTTAATGCATTACAGTAAACATTACTGAACTCAATCTATTTCTTTACAATTGTAATTTGCCAGGAGATAATAGAAGGGATCAGGTCATTGCTGGAATATAAGCTCATGGTATTATTTGCTTAAAATGTAACATTTTATTTTCACAGCACTTCCACTAAATAATTGTATAAGCAATGAAAAGTTTGTACAAGCTCTTAAAGGACCCTACAAGGGATGATTTTCTCTGTGTATCCATATAGAAGTTAGTTACATTCAAAATGCAAAATGGCTGAAATACTGAATGACATTACACTGAAGACAAAGGGCCAAAACTGAAAATGTTAAGGAAATCATGGCACAGTGGGGATTGTTTTCCCCTTTCCCCAATGTAGTGTGATCTCAGACATGGTATATATAGTAATCAGGGGGTAATGGGGTGCAGGAGGACTTGCCCCCTGTATAGAATGTCAGCTGATGTTTTTGGCAATGTGTGTTTCAGCCATTTGTGTTCATCATAATGTCATTCAGCAATCAGCATTCTGGCCATTCAGCTTTATGAACATATTCCCCATACAGATAACTGCTCATCCATTTGGCCACCAGAATCACATGACTGATATTTAGCTGACTCACAGAAGAGACCAATCATCTGTGACTGACCATGCGGAATGCACAATCAGTGCAGCATTTCTTCATCAGTCCTGTTCAAACTCTTATCGGAAAATGCTATAATAGTTGTTATAACTTTGTGATCTAGATGTTGTGCTAGTACTCTAACAGCAAGCTTCAGTGCCCTAAAATTGATAGCTTCGTGTATGCATCTTTATTAAAGATTTTTACCAGTGTGCAGTTATTTTTCAGATTTTCAGCCACTCCAATGGACATTGAAAATTTCTGTTCCAGTAAAACAATAAGGAACTGAATTTTCATATAACTTTCTTATATGTGACTAGAGATAGGAAACAACTGCAATAGGAGTTTGATAACTGTTTTAAAGGAGACCCTCTGACCTTGTTCCTAAGAAACAGATTCAGAAAGTGGGTAATAGTGCAGCTGGGCAAGGGCTGAGCATTCAGGAATGACCAATTTCACCATTATTTGGTACTTGTTGAGATGGGACAGCAGTACTGCTTTTTAATTTCACTTGCTTTACTGAAATCAGAGAAATAAGGCAGAATTGTCTCCTTATTATCAGATACAGGGAATATTTTTGACAAACTGTGATTCTCCACAAGAATAAATGAGGCATATCCACAAGTCAATGGAGTACTGTGCTTTTCTGCAATGATTGGCAGCTTTGCACTTAATTCTAACTACACACTATCACTTCTAAACACTGTGGTCTTATTGGGCATATATTTTTCAATGCAAAATACATCTAAAATACACAGTTTTAAAAGACAGAGTCACAGTCTCATATTTTACATTGTCGTATAGACTAGATATATAATATAACCTAGAGATTACGCTTACCTACTGACATTACTGAGTAGTCAAACTTCTATCAGTTAAATGTTACTTAATATATTACCTAGCACATTTTGCATGACATTATTTTACTTCATATTGGGTCTTGACAATATTTTAGAATTTTTTGTCTGTCTACCTATTTAAATACATTTTATCCCCATTCCTTATCTAAACCTTGGCTGGGCGGTTTTACTTTCTTTGTCTCTTTTCTCCTCTTTGTCTGCCTGCTGGTCTCTGTCTCAGTTTCTCACAGTCATAAACACCATCTTTGTCTATTTTACTCAGGTCTTAGACACAATCGATGATATGCTGTCTTCTAAAGCCTTGAGCCTAAAGTCTTCATCTTTTTGCTTTAGATCTGCTTGCCAGTTAAGATTACTTTGATTACTTGCTGCCTAGTTAAGCTTATTTCTTTTTTTTGGATCAGCTCTTTACAATGTTTTGATATGAACCACAGTACCTGCTTGGTTATCCTTCTCCAGCTCTTAATCATATCTCTTTCTAATTATTCAAATTCTTATGCACTCTTACCACATTATCTGAATATTTTTGTATCCCTACCAAACCTTATCCATACATTGGTACACCTTCTATGTTTTAACTTGATTATTTCAGTTTAATCCTCTGGTACTCAAGGCTAACGTGCTATATGTACCCCTTTTCTGCTGTATTCAATTACTGCTATACCTGTAAGGTCTTGAGACTATTCTTTTCTTAATGGGGGTCACTGATAGACAAGCTTAGAGCAAACAGATGGACCTGTCACCCAGGCTGGCATGAGGTTGTACTGTGCCCCCTCTTTCTCTGCTTTTGCATCGCTTTAAGGGTGAGGTGTGTCCTCACCCTAGCAGCCTGACAGCCTAGCTTATCCTATTCCCAGACTATGGCTGCCTGGGTGTTTCCTGATAGATCTGTAATTTGCATTCACTCCTCAGGCATCAGAACTGCTCGTTTATTCTACCCCCGCATTAGCTGCATCATTCATGATGAAGAGCTAAAAGGAATTTATCACTTAGCCCCATCCTGTTCCCTGGATACTGTTGTGTGCATCAGTGTAAGCACAGGGAACTTCAGTACTTCCCTAGGGGCATGCACACTTTGGCACATTTACAGCCAATGCTAATGTCAGAAGCTTGGCAAGGCCAAGCCCATGTCCCCAGTCAATGCTACATGTGAGTGTGTGCTCTTCTCAAATCACCACTATTGGAGTCATACCTCTCAGCCCATTACAAAAATCTATTCAAAGCCTAAAATATTGGGGGGGGGGCAAAAGTACCAAAATAGGAACAGATTTTAAATATTGCTCTTATAAACTTAGAAAGTTGCTAGAATTACATGTTTTGTGATAGCATGCATTTTCTGTAAGGATATGAAGTCTGAAACTCAAATGTATGTCATTATCTTGTGGCTACATTCTTCATCAGCTTGCCAGAAAAACATTAATTTTTATCAGGAACAGAAGAAAAATATGAGGCAAAACTTCTTGCCATTCTCTAAAAATATTGACGGTTGAGAGGTATGATTGCAGTAATCAGATCCCCGCCCATCCACTCATGTGTTGTTAAGTCATTCCTGTCATCCTCTTGTCAGCTTTTACAGGACCAGAGCTTTTAGCTGATCTTTAGTCATCTAGTCACAGTCAGGAATTTATCCTTCTGGGTCACTGAGATGCTGATGGTTATTTATTCTTCTCTCTAAGTTTTGTCACATGAAGATGCTGTGGAAAAGTAGGGCTTTGAATAAATAATCTGAAAACTTGGGAGCACTACTTTTGATCATCTACCGTTATGTCGGATTACAAAATAGTGCATCTGGGCAATATCTTTTAAATGTTGGCATGCATCCAGGTACATTAGAACTTGATTTGTTTTAAGTGCAGCACTTTGCTGTAGGTTGTAGAAATCACAGAAAATATTAAATGTTTGTTGCTTTTTTTTTTAAACAGTTTTCTCTCTTCTCTGAGCTTGTGCATTCTCAGAAGTACTATATATAGAAACTGAGGGTGGGGGGGGGCAGTATCAAAAGTAGCATTCTGGTGGTATTTAGCTTTTTAATGAAAGCAAAAGATGAGCACACTAGGACATTTCTTTTTCTTTCAGGCTGCTTTTTAAATGTTTTGTAACTTGCAAAAATTGACTTGCAAAGTTTGAAATGGCAGATGCAGTTTTATATGACACAAATAAATAATGTTTTTAAGGCTTTTAGAAGGACTCAAATAAGAACCATGCCTTGGAACTGTAAGAACACATCCCTAAAGCAAATCCAATTAAGAAATAGTGCACTCCAATGAGTTGTAAGCTACTTACGATTATTGGCATTAAATTACAAATGTTAAAAAATGAACTGTAAGTTTCCATAAAACAAAATATATATAGACAGTAATGTTAAAATGTTAATTTAACCTTTAACCCATTCTGTTAAAAAGAAAAATCAATCAAAGCACAAAAAACTAAATGTTGCATTTTCTGCACTTATTCCAAAAAGTCATTAAAATGGCAACTGAATAAATGGAACAATGTATCTTAGTTTTTGGATTTATAACTTTGTTTTTCTATAGTTTCTGATGCATCCACTAAGAGGGAACATGTGACATACACATCTGTTTTACTGTGATAGAAATAGGCTATCTGGTTTTATAATTTCCCTCATTTGCCCTGGTATCCTTTTCTGCTCTGCAGCCTTTTCTCCAATCATTTTCTCCCATTCTACCACATGACATCCGTATTTAAAGCTCCCCTGCACTTTTGGTATTTATTCAGATATGGTATCTTCTGACTTCCTTCACAGCATATACTGCAGTTCATACTTAAGCATCATTGGTCGAAATAGTGGAAATGATAGAGAACAAAATGGACTACAAAGAGTTGCTAACATTCCTAAGACTGCACATAGAGGGTTTCTGCACTCTTGGATTGTCTGCTATGTTCCAATAATGCCCACCAGGAAATTTGAAAATGGCAACACTTCTGCTTTAATATTGATATATCAGTTTTTGTTATCCTGAAAAATCATTTTTTATTTATTTATTTTTTTTTTAAGTTTTGGAGATAAACTCGGTTCTGCCATCTCTGACTATCAAGCTTTTAATTTACCATTCACATGCAAACATTGTTTTCCTCTTTGTACTGCCCTATGAAAAACAATGAAATAGAGAAAATAGCTCACTGCATCCAGCATAAAGTTTGAAGCTAGGCAAAACATATAATGGAATCTTAATATGGTAACTGACTTCAGACACCAATGACGTACTTGACCATATAAATGTTTTCTAAACATTTGCAAGAAAATCTATTTAAATAAAAGTTTGTTTAGTCTTTTAAAAGTCATCCTCTGTATATTTTCTGAGTTGACTAAGCCATATTACATGGGGGAAAAGAAGCATTTTAAATGATATATGGAATCTATTTAGTTTTGTTTCCTTATATGTGTATAGAAGGAGCTTTGTTGAAATGGACTACGATTCAGTGTTTCACTTAATTTAAGAATTCTGGCAAGAAAAAAAACATGAAAGTGGGTGCATGTTTTACTCTCAGCACATTTATGTGAATGATAAACTAGCAGCTTTGATTTAGAGTGTATTATGTTAGCCTCAGGTGCTCCTCATTCAGTCATAGCACAATCAAGGCAGTAATGTAACACTTTTATTCATGTTTCTAGCTATGCAGCCAAGAAACTGACCTTATAATTTTACTGCCTTTCTGATGGTATAGACTGACTCCGGAAAAACACTGCTATAAACATCTCTACAGCGAAGCTGGTTTATTGACTGATTGATTGATTGATTGATTGATTTCTGTTTGTATGCTAACTGGACCATTTTTAGGCTAGGTACATTTAAAATACAATTCTGCATCTGTTGTTATTAAAGAGATAGGTATGATTACATCAGTGACTTACAATAGAAATTGAAGTACCACTATTAAATGAAGGATTTAACAGATAGTAATTGGGAACATGAAGGCAGGATGACAAGAGACAATGTGATTTACCCTATTTGTTACAAAAAAGAGGTTGAGAAACAATACAGTTAACTCCAGTATTTATAGATTCTAAGATTCCTAATGCCCTCCATCTTCCCTTATTTTGTATCTAGGAAACCGGACAAGGGGACTAGTTATTTATTTAAAGTTTAGGGGAACACAGAAAGGCAGTTGTAGTATGGGATTATGGAGATACTGTGTTTTTTTTTTACATTTTGTTTTTCTTTTTGGTAGGGGAGAACCTTATTTCATGTTTGAAACTAGGAGTTGCCTGCTAAGTTCAAATCTAAGGAAGAATACATGCAGCATGTAGATACAGGAGGGTCAGTGTTTACTGTATTTTGTTTTAATGCCTCTCCAGTGTTTACATACCACCTTGCGAGAGTTTAACAGGTATCAGTAGAGATATCTGAAAATTGCTCTGATACAAGTATAAAATTACTGTTGGTTTCTGGTAGTTGGAAACTTGTTTCCTATATAAAAGGTGCACAACACATGACTTTTGACTCAGAGAATTTAGCCAAAAAGAACATTGGCTTCCTGTCATGGCAGCTAAATTCAGAGAAGAGCAAAAATGGACCAAGAGTTGCATTTGCTCCCTCTTCTCCTAGTTTTGTGTGACATTGGAGTCAATATTTTACTCTTTGTCTCTCTCTGTCTCTCTCTCTCTCTCAATATATATATATATATATATATATATGTATATGTAATTTTTCATAGTGGACTTATTATGCTGATAATCCAGGGTCATCTTCTGCTAACTTCCACTGTTAATTTCTGCTCTTTTGCTGTTCCTTCTGTAAATTATTTATGAACCTGTTCCTCTGTGACCTCTAGTTTGGTTTATGCATTTTTCTTTTCTAGGTAGCAATGGAAACTATGATCTATTTAAACAGTTGTTTTAATAACTGTTATTAAAGACTTTAAGCAAATGAAACTGTAAAGAGATGAGTCAAAGAAGGAGGGGAAAACTTGATATAGCATGGAAGGGAAGAATATACATGCTGAGTTAAGTGTAGCAACCATAAATATAAACAAAAGTAATAGTACCACAGATAAACAATGTTTAAGCAAGTAGCCCATCTTCACTATGTGAGGGAGTTGTTCCAAGTACTAAAATCAGAAAATTCAAACACAATGGTAAGAATTAATAATATTATTACTTCAGTCACTGAAGATATATATATATATATATATATATATATATATATATATATATATATATATATATATATGTGTGTGTGTGTGTGTGTGTGTGTGTGTGTGTGTGTGTGTGTGTGTGTGTGTGTTTCCATGTTATATTGTGAAAAAAAACAAAGGTATTTAGCCTTTCTCTGAGTGTTGGTTACCTTAAGTAGAAGACAATGTACCAGGTGCAAACCCTCACACTGTGTAGTGTGGATAGTTTTTGTTTGTTTGTGTCTTTCGGCTTTTCCCGGTTAGGGGTCGCCACAGTGGAACTCCGGTCCGCTAATGATTGGCAGTAGAGTTTTACGTGCTGGCTTGCCGGGCCTAATGCACAACCTACAACGAAGGAATGCCCATTCACACATGTCGCCACAGAAAAGACGCTCTAACTGAGAATCGAACGGGCAACGTATAACTGTGAGGCGACAATGCTACCGCAACAGCTTTTACAATGCATAAAACACTTCTAGCAGACAACTGTTCACATACTATCTTTTAATTGTTATTTTGCACATGCAGAGCCAAATTCATAACTTATTGGGAGACCCAATGTGATCATGCTGTCCATTTTAATATCCCATAAGGGTCATGAATAATACCATTGCCTTATGTTAAAGTACAATAACTTTTATATCACAGCATTGAAAGACATCACCATAGTATTTCATATCACAAGTATCACAGTATTTAAAGACATCAGACATACTAACCTCCTACAATTCTATAATGAAGCTTTAAAATTTAAGTATACTTGTAACTCCCAAAATGTTGTCACTGCCAATATTTATGCAGATAAATTCCATGCTCATCAAGAAAAATGTATTAACCTGACTGTCCTCACCAAAACTAAACAAAATGGGAAGTTCAAGAGCAATCCAACCCGGTGGTCCACATGCGTAAATAACCAATAAAATAAAAATAAAAAGCTTCTTAAATTTATAGAATAACTAAAGACTCACAAACTCAAGGTCAACATCAAAACTATTATTGAAGGGTCTAAAAATATCATCACAAAGTGTATCGGTCTCATTACAGAATATAATGCCCCCTTTGGGATGTATCTTACTTGACATATCAGGCAGTTGGAGAGATCCCAGGGTTTCCTAACCAAAAAGATGAGTCTAAAACACCTGAACTACCAGTAGGGGTTGGAGTCTCTGACCATGTATTCAGTGTCCTATAGACTCCTTAGAAGCAATCTGTGGCTTTCTTTTCAAGCCATTAAATTTCTGGCAAACCAAGACCTCATACATCTCCATAAATCAAACAGTCCAGTTAACACTAAGACCAGAAATCATAAACTGTTTCAGCACATAAATAAGTAAATAAAGTATAGTGGAGAGACCGATTCATTACACAATGACTACTCCTTTGGTACAGCAAGCATCTGATTTAGGTGAAGTAATTTAAAATACTATCTTTTACAAAAGGAGTTAGTCAACTAGATTTGTATTCCGGTCTATCACTCTTTGAAAAAACAGGTAAGGTGTAGGGGTGGGTACTAACATGGCATAAATGGCCACACGCCCTAGATATCTTGTATTTTTATGATTCTAGCTCCAGTGCTGTTTGCCTTAAGCCTGCTGCCCCATCTTGCAGGGTATGAATAATGATCTTTCTCTGAGATGTTTTTGTATTCAGTATTCTCCATTTAAGACATAGCATATTGAAGCTCCTCACCAACAATGCCTCCTCTTTTTATGTCATCTGAAGAATACCACTTACCATTTTCTTATCTTGTTTGGATATTCATAGATGTTTACAGGTGATTGCTAGGTTAATAACTCCAGGGGTTCTTTTCAAGCTTAGCCATATTTCCCGAGGTAAGGATCAAACTCCGTACTTTATATCTGTAAGGTAAATACCTTAATCATTTAGCCAATCCCAACTATGTTTGTCACCATGGTGATGGGTTCTGTATACAGTCAATAAGAAGACTGTGTTGCCATCTTAGTTTTCTAGTCTGCCCAACAGTGTGTCTCCTCCTCAGTGTTTGTTTTCTTGTATGGATCCTTTGCATATACAGAGTGTTAAACTTTCTTTTTTCTCATTTGATACTCCATGTTTCTCCTATAAATTGTATATTCCAGGATGTTAGCATTCAGTGCATAGTTCCTATGTAGCACATTTTGTTATTCACACAACAGTAAACCATTTATCTTCAAAACCACAAAATCAGGCAACATTTTCCTGGAAACTGGCATGAATGCTAAACACCACATAATTTTCTTAGTCTTGCTGCTTTTCTCCTCATCCATGTTGATTTACCGCTGACATATTAACTTTTCTCACTAGTGGAGTTCATTTAGCTAACTACTCTGAAAGCTAAATACACAGGGAATGGATGTTGTTTTCTGTGCCTCCTCCTTGGCTAATTGATATGCATGCTAATGAAACACTTAACACCTGCCATTTAGGACTGAATTTTCTCTCTCAGACAGATTCAGGTCAGTAGAAGCCTGCATGCCATTATATGTATTTCCATTCCTAGTAAAATTAAAATTGGAGATTTGCACCATTTCATCCATTTGTTGGAATCCATGTTGCACTCATCTACTCTAGCCCATGTAGTGGACAAGTAGCACCTCGGGGAATATTACCATGTAAAAGAAGTAACAAAGAAAGAGAGAGAAAAACAAAAAGAAGTGTGTGCTGGTTGTCAAAGGCTCCTTCCAAAGTTTATAAATTCTTTGTACATTAGGGATCAAAACCAATGTAGTTTGAAAGAGTACAGTAGAATAAAATAATTCTATTTTGCAAATGATAGTTTACACTAGCCACAGTATTTAAAACTATTTCAATAAGATAAAGAAAAATAAACAGCAATTACCATCTAGGTTGCTTGAGCCTGGTAAACCTGCATCTGGATGGGATGGTGGCAAATGAGATCTGGAGGTTAGAAGAAGCAGGCTGTATTGTGGGAGTTGGGTAGGTTCATAGGTTAGTACTAGGCTAATTGCTCTTATGAGCTATTTTAGGCCTAGCCAATTATCCCATGTCAGAATCAAACCCTACACCTTGTGTTTCTAAAGTAAGCACCTTAACCATTATGCCAACCTCCCACCCCCAGGTTCTGCAGGGAAGCATGGATGCTAGTTTGGAGACACCTCTGGCAACCAGTCCTTTGTTACTGACATGGAAGGATGGGATAATGCAAAACAGGTGGGTTTAGCAACTTCACCACAAAAAAGTATCCTTACTAAAAAGAGTGAGATGGGAAGTCAGAGTGCATTGTAACTGAGATATTGTTTTATTTAGTGGGGTTTCTGCATTGGAGCCAAGAGATATCTTACTTGGACACACACACACACACACACACACACACACACACACACACACACACACACACACACACACACACACACACACACACACACACACACACACTAACCAAGGCACAGAAGGTAGTTTTAAGATCCCCCGAAAATATACAATTTAGACAGACTGTTTTAGGAATCTTACTGACAACTAACAGTAGTTATTGCTAGAGCTATGTTTTGCATTTTTATGTAATTATTTTATTTGTTTTAATGTTGTATTAGTTTTACTGTACTATGCTTAGTTATAATCATATCACATAAATATAAATATAATTTGACTTTTGATGAGGGCAAAGGTAGTCAAGGAAGGTGGAGAATGGAGAAGGGATGAGACATCCTGGGAAATATAAAATAAGGAGAAGAAAGCCAAGGTGGAGGAGCAAGGAAGAGCAGCATTTATGAGTGATGAAGAGGAACAAGAGCTTGTTGTGACAAGGCATGAGGCAATAACAGAAGGAGAGCCGAAGTGAAGTGAGTAGGATGGCACACACTTCCCGAAGGGAAGAAGAAAGAATAGTCAAGTTTAACAGATGATTAAGATAAGGAGAAGGAAAGGGAGTCAAATGACAGGTGGATACAGGAAAAAAGCTACAGAACAGATTGACATAGCCAGTTTGGAGCAGTGGATGCTGCCAGAGGTGGACTCAATTAGTAGGGGTATCAGTTGTAGGGCACGGAGAAAGAAACGTTTGGTGAACGTTGATCTGATCTCACACCTACTCCTTGCCAGGTGAGCTTAACAGAATTTAAGTTTGTCATGAGAGGAAAGGGTTGTCCATATATAGTAACCCATGAGGCAATTAATGCCATAATGAAAGGTACTATAGAAAACACAATGGGCAGGACAAAAGAAGTGATAGGAATACACAAGGGCTTGGAAAGTACTCCATCATCATCATCATCATCATCAAACCCTCTTTTCCCATTTTCTACATTGGGTTGGGGTGTCTTGCTAACTGTCACCATTTCTCTTGATTTAATGCTACACTCCTGCCTTTTTCGACACTCATAACTGACTGTCGCAAATCTTCTCTCACACAATCTGTCCACCTCTTTGCTGGGTGCCCTCATTTCCTTTTACCTTCTTCCTGTCTGTCCCAAATCATCAACAGATTTTCTTCTACTTTTCTGCACATGTGCCTGAACAACTGTAATCTGTTTGTTTGATTTTTTTCTACAGTTGGAGCTACTTTGACTTCTGATCTTATGTCGTCATTTCTTCATCTGTTCCACAGTGTGCATCTTACAATCCATCTCAGGCACTTCATCTCCATCACATCTAGCTTTCTCAGTTGCCCTGCCTTTACTGCCCAGGTACTGTAG
The DNA here is from genome assembly GCF_019279795.1 of Protopterus annectens. Lineage (NCBI taxonomy): Eukaryota > Metazoa > Chordata > Ceratodontiformes > Protopteridae > Protopterus > Protopterus annectens. The sequence continues at coordinate 929,650,615 of NC_056725.1, read as the reverse complement.
CATATAGTAGTACTGATTGCACCACTGTTTTATAGACTTTACTTTTTAGTTTCTTTGGCATTCTTCTGTGATAAACTACACCCAACACTATGCCAGTTGGCTGCAGCCCCTCTGATACTAGCTTTGATCTGTTCATTCAGACTTCCCTTCTATTCAACCACCCCTCCCAGATACTTGAAGCTATCAACCTGTTCCACTATCTTCCCTTCTATTTCGGTCTCAGTTTCTTCTGATTTCCCCAGTTTGCTGCCATTACCACTGTGTTATCTGTACTTTGTTTCATCCCACCTCACTGGCCCTCTTCAAGAAAAATCTTGATGAGTGGATGGGAAAAAGAAAATTCACCCCGGGGATCACTCCAGTGGCTCTACTCAACAGAGGCACTCGAAACTAAGATCAGGTGGCACAATGCCAGGGTAGTCCTATGGGCTAGGCTTGTAAAGGCTTCAGGGCCATTAGCCTAGTACACAACTATGAACCTATGAACTTATGTGCCTTCAGTTTTGCATTCTATTCCCCTATCCTTTGTTGAAGTTCTTGTTCAGAGTCTGTCTGTAATGCTCCATCATCTGCATACAGCAACTTTGTTAATCTGTCCCATCTGGCTAGTATGCTAATGTAGTCCATCATCAGTATAAACAGCAGTGGGCTCTGAGCTGAACCTTGATGTGCACCCACTCCTACTGGGAACCCCTCTGTGAGGCCAAAAAATATTCATACTCGAGTCATTGAGTCCTTGTACATAGTCTGCATTAATTTTACCAATGTTTCTGGGACTTTGAACTACCACAGTACTGCCCAAATTAGCTTTCTTGGGATATGCTTTCTCCAAGTCTAAGAATGTCCAGATGGTCTATTTCCTTAATCTTAGCTTCTTCTGAACTATCTGTCTCACTACAAACATTGGGTCAGTTGTACTGCATCCTATTCTGAATCCGAATTGCTGATCTCCCATCTTACTTTCTACTACTCTGTGTATCCAACAGGACCAAGTTCAACTAAGAACAAATGAAGTAGTTCTCAGTGGCTCAACATCCAGTTTTAATGAACACTTAAGCTCTTTCGTCCCGGTATAGGGGACTTCATCAGAATAACAAAATACCTCACAAAGCAAGCTTAAATACAAAGAAAACCCCACAAACCCTTATTCACCAATCATAAAATGCATCCAATTAGGCTTCTTGGTAAGGTATAATTAACCATTACAGTGCTGAAATACAATCCTAACATAGCCCTGAACATAACAAACAACAATTACAATCTTTAAATACAATAAAAATTGATTGAATATAACAAATACACCAAAACAGTATAACAAAGTTAAAAGTGAATCTAAAATCACAGCATGTAGTTTGCTTTCAGCCTCAAAAAACTGGCCAAAGACACATGCTTGGTCAGGCCAGGAGGTACTGTAGCATTAGTGTGTAGAATCCATTGCAATTCTAAAAATTCTAGGTAATCTGCTTCAGGACCCCTTTTGCAACCTAAATCACACTGATCAATAATACAGAATTTTAAAAAAATGGTCTTTGTTTTCTAAAATGTGTTTATACAAAGCATTTTTGGTTTCATGCCGGGAAAGAGCACTACAGATGCAATATTTGCTCTGAGAGTGTTGATGGAGAAGTACAGAGAAGATCAGAAGGAGTTGCATTGTGTTTTTGTAGACTTAGAGAAAGCATGTGACAGGGTGCCTAGAGAGGAGTTGTGGTATTGTATGAGGAATTCGGGAGTGTCAGAGAAGTATGTAAGAGTGGTACAGGATATGTACAAGGGTAGTGTGACAGCGGTGAGGTCTGCGGTTGGAATGACGGATGCGTTTAAGGTGGAGATGGGATTACATCAAGGATCATCTCTGAGCCCTTTCTTATTTGCAATGGTGATTGACAGGTTGACAGACGAGATCAGACAGGAGTCCCTGTGGACTATGATGTTTGCAGATGACATTGTGATCTGTAGTAAGAGTAGGGAACAGGTAGAGGAGACCCTGGAGAGATGGAGATATGCTCTAGAGAGAAGAGGAATGAAGGTCAGCAGGACTAAGACAGAATATATGTGGGTGAATGAGAGGGAGGCTAGAGGAATGGTGAGGATGCAAGGAGTAGAGGTGGCGAAGGTGGATGTGTTTAAATACTTGGGTTCAATAGTTCAGAGTAATGGTGAGTGTGAAAGAGAGGTGAAGAAGAGAGTACAGGCAGGATGGAGTGGGTGGAGAAGAGTGTCAGGAGTGATTTGTGACAGAGGAGTACCAGTAAGAGTGAAAGGGAAGGTCTACAAGAGGGTAGTGAGACCAGCTATGTTATATGGGTTGGAGACAGTGGCATTGACAACAAGGCAGGAATTAGAGCTGGATGTGGCAGAGTTAAAGATGTTAAGATTTGCACTGGGTGTGATGAGGGTGGACAGGATTAGGAATAAGTATATTAGAGGGTCAGCCCAGGTTGGAAGGTTTGGAGACAAAGCCAGAGAGGCAAGATTACTTTGGTTTGGACATGTGCTGAGGAGGGATGCTGAGTATATTGGGAAAAAGATGCTAAGGATGAAGCTATCAGGTAACAGCAAAAGAGGAAGGCCTAAGTTAAGGTTTATGGATGTAGTGAGAGAGTCTATGTAGGTGGTTGGTGTGACAGAGCAAGATGCAGAGGACAGGAAGAAATGGAAACAGATAATCCACTGTGGCAACCTCTAACGGGAACAGCCGAATGAAGATGATGTTTATACAAAGCATTTTTAACATCCATTTTTTTTATGTCATACAGGTGTTGGTAAATTCTGTCCTTCAAAGCTCTTATTGTTTTTCCTATATAAAAACAATTGCATATCTGGCACTTAGCGACATGTACCACTCCTTTGGAGTAACAATAAAATCTACTAGGAATCTTAATATCAGTCAGACCCTTAATTTTTACTTTATTACAAACCAAAATGTTCTTAGATTGGACACAGGCTTCACACTTAGCCATTTTTCCATTCTTGTAATTCCTTCCTGCCCTTTCAAGCAACTGTTTAAAACTACTTTTTTTCTTATATACAATTTTAGCTTCTCACCAACCACCTGTAGATGTTTTGTGTTGGTTCTGAAAAGATCCCAATTTCTTCTAATAATACTACTACATATAGAATAGAAATCCTGGTTAAATGGTATAATACATACCTTATTCCACCCTTCATTGGTGCTTATTCTAGTTGCAATGCATGTATTAGAGCTAATCTCAAATATACCTAGAATAGGTGCATAAATTCCACCAACTCTTTTCCTCTAAACTTCACCAAATATTGCATTAACAAATTGAAAATTATACCTTGGTAGGAAGCCTAATTGGATCCATTTTATGATTGGTGAATAGGGGTTTGTGGGGTTTTAGCTTTGTATTTAAGCTTGCTTTGTGAGGTATTTTGTTATTCTGATGAAGTCCACTATACTGGGATGAAAGCACTTAAGTGTTCAATAACGTTGGATGTTGAGCCACTGAAGACTACTCTGTGTATCCATTTATCAACCACCCTCTCCAGAACTTTCACACTTTGTGACAGGAGTTTGATGCCTCTGTACTGCCCACAATTGTGAATGTTCCCTTTGTTCTTGTATACTGAAATGACTATGCTTATTCTTCGGTGACCTGGGATACGCTTTTCTCTCCATATTGTTGTGAGTACCCTCAGGAGCCATTTTTCCCCTGTCTCACCAAGCATTTTTATCTTATCTGCTGTTTTCCCTGACTTTATTTTCCTTAGTGCTATTCTTCTAGGGTGGGCATCTCTTCTTCTCCCATCATAGGCTGTGTCTGGGGCAGTACAGCTTCTGTTGGGTTTTCTTCATTTAAAAAATGCTGAAAATACTCCTTCTATCTGAATTTGATGTCCTTTTGTTGTTGCTGGCATCCCTTATGAAGGGTGTCTGTCTATCAACTTTATCTTTCTGTCTTTACCATACAACCCAATAAAGTTTCTTTGTGCCACCTACTGAGTCACTTTCCAGAAGCTGGAAGAGTGCCTCTGATGCCCTGTTCTTTGCTACTGAAACTCCTTTCTTAGCTTTTTTGTCAGCCAACCAGTTAGCCAACCAGTATTCCTTTCTAGCCTGGTCTGTCTTTTCTATCTCCCCTTTTTTCTGCACTCCTTCTTTCTTTTGATGAGTTTCTGGACTTCTGCATTCCACCACCAGCTTTCCTTATGTACCTTGTTTACATACCTGGCTCAGCGACATATCTGTTCTGTAGTCCCCACAAATGCTGTTTTGAGGTGCTGCCATTCTTCTTTAACTGCACCTATTTCCTCATCTTCTAGGGGTACTAGAGCCCTGAGTAGTTACTTGAACTGTTGTACTTTCTCTCCAGTCATCTTCCAGGTCTTCAGCCCAGTCTCTGTTGACTTCAGAGCCTTCTGTGATCACTGCATGTAGCTGAGTGTGGCAACCAGTGGTTTATGGTGTGGGCTGACTGTTTCACTAGGGATGACTTTGCAATCACTGATTCTACGCCAGTGCACTTTCCTTGCTATGTGGAAGTCTACCTGAGTTGCATGTTGGCCACTGTTATATGTGATCTTATGACTGTCTCTTTCTGAACCATGTGATGGCCATTATCAAGCCATTTGCCAGACAGAAGTCTAGAATGGCCTCTCTTTCTTTATTCCTGTTGCCCCACCCATGTGGACCCACACAGTCCTCATATCATATGCTCTGTCTATCCTGATAGGTGCATTCAAGTCACCCATTATCAATACCAGTTCATGTTGTCCTGCTTTATCTAGTAGGTCTTGGAACTACTGTATGAATGCTCTCTTTTCCTCACTATCACAACCCTGCCATGGGGCATAGGCTGAGATTATGAATGCTGCTCTATCATTACACTGGAGTCTGATTGTATGAGTCTGTCACTAATTCGGATGACATCCCTCACTGCCTTCTGAAACCTCTGTTTCACCACAATTCCGACACCATTTCTCATATATCCTCCTCCTGAGTAGTGGACTCTGGATTCCAAGCCAAGTGGCTTTGCTACACTGCCCTTTCATCTTGTCTCTTGGATACATAGGATGTCCACCCTCCTTCATTCCATTATGTCATCCACTTCCAAGCTCCATCATGTCAGTGAACCTACATTGAGTGTAGCAATTCTTAGTTCATGTTTGGCAGATTGATTGTTTTTTTTTTTTTACATCCAGATTTTGTAACCCGGGCTGGGCAACTGGAGATTGGCTGGCCATTGACTTATTAACCCAAAGATGTTGGACTTTATTGTGGGCACACATTGGCCAATAGAGGCACATACACCCCTTCCACCATTAGCATGGTTCCCTGGTGTAGGTTGGAGTAGGCCAGGTCCTCAACCCACTTATCACCGATAACTACCCATGCCCATTTGGCAACATTAGTCAAAATGACCAAATCACCTAGAACCAAATTTTACACCAAATGGCTAGCCCTGCCATGGTGCACAGTCTGTGATTCATGTTCTCCTATCTTGACGATACTTGCAACACAGTAGCTGCCCAAAGCAGTTGTTTTGTACAATTCTTCCCCCTCTAGGGCACCATGTAGAGTCTGTGCTGCTTCACGCTGCTCTGTTCATTTCTGAGTTTGAGATATAAACACTCAGCATGCTTTTTGGAGGTGGGAGGAACTCACAGAGACACAGGGAGAACATGCAATACCCAAACAGGCATTGGCTGAAGGTCAGGATCAAACCTTGTACCTTATGCATGGGAGGCAAAGACCTTAACCATTATACCAACTGGAGAAAAGTACTTCATAGCTTTCATAACTTTTATCTATACAAAGGGGCCAGTATTCTGAGAAATGACAGGGTTATGAGATACAATAGCTGACTCAAACAGATGATAATGAAGAAATGGATAATGATAGTGAGTGGGGAAAGCTGAGGAGCTGTTGAGCAAAACAGACATTATTCAATTCTCCATGAAGGTGTGCTATAAAAACTTGTATTACACAAATGCCTTGAGGTAGTTATGCTTGTAAACAGAGATTAAAGGTTGGGAGAGTAAGTAAAGGCTCTTCAGGAATAATAAAACAAACAAAAAAAAAATGAAAAACAGAGGTTGCTAGGACAGAAGGAAGTAATTAAAATGGCTAGATAATTTCCTGGTCAAAGAACAGATGATCAGAAGAAAGGAGAGGAATGAAGTTAGCAGAAGATGAATGGGAAAGGCACCAAAGAATAGTATGAAAGGTGAAGAAAAGGACAGCAGAAAAGTGTCAGGAAAGCCCAGCAACAATGTGGAAGGTAGCAATGGAAGAAATAATAAGAGTGCAGAAAAATGGGTGGAGGGTTAGAGTCAGGATGATGAGGCTGTGTAACACCAGTGGCCCAAGAAAGAAGTAAGTAAGCTGGAGGTTCTAATAATGAAAGGTAATACTCATGCTGATAACCTTGATTATGTGAGAAATGGGTAAGTGACAAAAGTACATGAGCTGTGGTGATATCAAGCTACAGGTTGTTCAGGAAAGGCAGCAGAGGCAAGAAACTCCCATTTGACCTGCAAAAGTATAAAGAACTTAGAAATCTGACAGAAAAACACATTGCCAAAGACAAAAAGGAATTCTACTTTAACCATCCTACAGCACTAAAATCTAATCCCAAGACGTTTTAGAATTCAGTCAACCAAATACTACATCCTAGAAATCCCTCTTCCACTAACCCCTACCCAAATAGGACACCTGTAGAAACTGCCACTATATTTAACACATCTTTTATTGAATCTGTAACAAAGATGGTTAATACAAACCCTTCCCCAGCTAATAACTCTAATCTGTCTCTCTTACTTCCTGGCTCTAACCCTTCTAAACCCTTTTCCTTTCAACCTGTACCTACTACTTATATCAAATCTCTACTCTCTAAATTAAAACCTTGCTCTGCTTCTGCTGATAACATTCCTTCCTATTTCCACCAGCTAGTAGCTGATACTCTTGCTTTTCCTGTATCTATTTTAATCAACCACTCCACCTCTGAGACTAAAATCCCAACTATCTGGAAATAATTTTACACACTACCTATCCACAAAGGAGGCAATTCCCAAGAAATCTCTAATTTCAGACCTATAGCTATTCTGTCACCCCCTCTCTAAACTGCTTGAAAAATGTATGCACAAGCAAACTCTGCAATACCTAGTACAGGATAACCTACTTACTCCCACTCAGCACGGTTTCCATCCAAAACACAGGACAACCACTGCTCATATCTCCTTTACCAACACTATTTGTCTGGCTCATGATAACAACAAACTTGTCTCCTGTTTATTTCTCAACCTTTCCAAAGCCTTTGATACTGTTTTGCACTCTCTACTTCTGGCTAAGCTGACTAATCTCAACTTCTCCCCTGCTACTTTCTTTTAGTTTTCTAGCTATCTCTAAGAGCAATTACAATCAGTGAAATGGCTCTCTGCACTCTCACCCTCCCTTGCTGTAAAAACGGGTGTTCCCCAAGGATCCATTTTAGGTCCATTGCTATTTAATATCTTCACCAGTCTACTCTATACCTTTTGCCCTCAGCCATCTCTTGTACAATATGCAGATGATTCTACTCTGATCACCATCTCAGACCCCCTCTCTGTTCTCATCTCTGTTCTCATCTCTGTTACTCAGTCAACATTTACATCAGTGGAAATTTGGCTCTCCAACAACCAATTAATCTTGAATCCCAAAAAACTTAACTCTTACTCTTTCTCCCAAAAACTCTTAAACTATCTCCAATCTACTTTCACTATACTGTCCCTCAATAAGACTTGAATAGCACCTGAAGCTATCACCAAACTCCTAGGCATCACTATAGATGATCAACTTAAATTTGACTTGCACATCAACAGCTGTATCAGGAAGATCCACCACAATTTAGACCTTCTATATAGAAACAGAAAGTCTCTCACCTCCAAAGCTAAAGTAACCTTATCTCATACCTATATCCTACTCAGTCTACTATATGGCTCTCATATACTCATAAACATCACACTCCTTGCAAAACTTAACTCAGCCTATAACAAGGTAGCTAGATTCGCTGCCCAGCATACTTATAAAACCCATCACTGTGTCTCACTTAATCACCTACACTGGCTGGAACTACCCAACTTAGTGCTTCTTTCTCAGCTCCATATTATACATTCTATATTATACCAACCATCCTATTGCTCTAATTTTTCCTCCTTTATATCCCACTATTCTCCAACTAGATCACTTTGAAGCTCAGATCAAGACCTACTACTTCTCTATAAACCTAGGACTAATATGGGATGCAACTTGTATAGCTACTATCCTACCATTGTTTGGAACAAACTCCCACTTCAGATTAGATTACTAAATCAACCAAAAGAATTCAAAGCAGCTACCAAGGAACACCTAAAAACTCTCTGGTCCTGCCTCTTTTCTCACCCTCCATAAACTATACCCCCATCCCACAACTACCTATTAATTGACAACTACTCCTAACTCTTACCCTCTGCTCTCTACTATTTCAACACTTTCACCTCTCTGTCTTCCTTACCTCTTTCCTTTTATCTTACACTTTCCATGCTTTTGCTAAACTCTCCTCTTTCTAAACACCTCCACTAACCATCTTCTGAAACCAACTAATACTTAGAATTACTACTTTAAGACTGTATGCATATGTTCTCCTTTCACATAACCTGCATATAAACTACGGTTTGTAAATATATGATATTAGTATAATGTATTCAACACTTGGAAAGTATCTTTAAGAATATTTTGCTTATGTAATTTTTATTTCTCATTGTAATATGTAATCCTTGGAGCTTTTCACCCTGGGCCTTCGCTATAAAAGGGCAATTTTCAGCTCTGTCAGTCTATTATCTGTCAACAAATGTAAAATAAAAATAAATAAATGAATAAAAATAAATGGAGGTAAGGACTGATATTGCATTTAAGGCAGGTACTTGAGAGTTAGGTCATATGAGATGGGGGAATAGGGGAAGAAGAAAACATGTGCCATTGTATAGGATAACATTCAGGAGGAAAGGAAGATTAAAAAAACAAAAGTAAGCTTGCTAACAATAAACTTTGTTGGAGCTATGGGAGGAAAGTTCATATATTAATTTATATTACAAATCTCCAAACAGAGTTGAGGAGATGCTAATTTAGTCAGGGACAGAAATAATGGATGTTGCATGTATGGTGCCATTTAAAATGATTGTTTCTGTGCTGTGAGAGCAAGTGGCTCTCAAGCCTGTTTCATGTGAATGCGCGTATACACACACACACGCACACACACACACACACACACACACACACACACACACACACACACACACACACACACACACACAAACACACACACACACACAAACACACACCACAAGGATGCCACACAAATAATGCAGACTCTTCACAAACACTAAGTGTGATACTTGATGCTAGTGCTGCCTCAAAAGATCCTAATTTAGTTATAATAACCAGACACACAGCCATACAGTTGTCTGTGCTGGATGAAAACACACAAATGACACAACTACAAATCATTTCTTTCAGATATATTTCTCAGTTCTAATACAGAACAGAAATCCACCAATGTCTCACTGTAAGTTAAAAGGCTCACACATACTAATTTTGTTTATGTCAGGAACACGTTTACTACCTGGATTTTTAGACAGACCTATCAACAGCTTGCAGTTGCTGTGATCACACAGTTTGAGTGTTGTAAGTCAGTAATGTGATGATAGGAGGTACTGACAGCCATGCCAGGAGAAGGGGCAGTGGGTGTATAATGATGCCAGCTGGAATTTTGTAAAGAGTTATATGTCATTTGTGCTCAAACTAATTTGTACAGATGCTTGTGTTTAAAAATGTATTTAAAAAGTTGCTTGTGTTAAAATGTATCAAGAGTGCTTCCTGCTGGAAAACAATGAAATATAAATGCATTATTGCAACTAAATTAAATGCATATGCTTCAACAGAGGATACTGGCAGAGCACAGATTAATCACAATCCAGCTGCAGCAAACTTTAAAATATATCTGAAATTAAATTACTTTATGGATTAAGTCATAAAGATGTTATCCTGCAGTTTTGAAGGGGGCCAAAGATGCAATGTTTGTGCTAGAGAATAGGCTGCAGCGCCTGTAGGAAGAGTAACATGGTTTTATGACTTCGAGCAGCTGCTGCACATCTGAGCAAAGCTCTATCAGTGTGTATGGTAACATATAGGTGCTAAAATCTTGTCAGCTTCTCATGTTGGTAAGTGTGGAAAACAGAGTCAGATGACCAGATGTGATGACATTGTGTAATCAACTCTGAAATAATATTTAGATATTCCTAGGAAATTGCTCTCAGCATTCTATATTCTGTCTTGGATCTAACAACAATGATCACTCACCCAAATTATCTTGCCTTGCTCTATTCAGTAAGTAACTTAACTAGTGAACACTAATTCTTTTAGATTAGGCAGGAAAATATAGGAATGGGCAGTCCCCTCCCCCAACACTACTGCATAGATGTTAAAACTGTCACTGCACTGAGAGACCCTTGCAGAATCAATTCCTCTTGGACTACTAAAGAAAACCCTGAACAAAGGCCTACAATTTAGTTACATTTCTGGCTGCAGCTGGATAACTTCTAAGTATAGTGTAAAACAAGGTCTGAAGCAAACAAAAATAAGGGTGATTAGAGACAAAAAAGAAGCAGTCCATTTACAGAAGGTAAAGAAGATAATAGTGACACACAAATCCCATTATATGGCAATGGCATGGGAATTCACAGTTACTTCCTTATGTGTGGCATGAGTCATACAAAGCATTATGGGAAAGAGAAAGGGTTGAGGGAGAACAAGATCACGTTGATGCATCAAGCCCTATTGGTAGCCATGTTGTAGAAAACAGGCACAAATTACAAATAAAGCACTTTGTGTGATTGTGAGATGTTACAATAGGTCAGGAAACAAAGATAGAGTGAAAAAAAGATTTTTTTTAGCACTAGGGTGGAGTTCTCCTTTAAACACTGGCATTTAAATGTGCCTTATCAGTCACAGATTGCTAGCATCACACCTCAGATAAATAGTGTAGCCTGGAGTGCAAACAAAAGCAAGGCTTTCAAGCTTAATTTTCTGATGCACATGAACAAGAAAACTCACACTTTTTTTTTTCTTTTTAGAAATTAGTTGTCTTTCCCTGAGTGTCACAAAGAAAGAAAACATTTTCATCTTACTCTTATTTTCAAACAGTATTTGACTTTTTTTTAATTTTTATATACTGTATTTTCTGTAAAACTGTATTGTTTATTCTGGTGCACTGTTACAGTATTTTTGATTTGAATACAGAGTTTTGTTGAGAAAAGTCAGTGAGTTGGGAACAAAGTTTAATATCAAAGATGCTGAATTCTTAATTCTAGTTACAATACTAAAAACTGTGAATGGAACACAAACCATCTCAAGCCAAGTAACACCTATTAATCATAGGTAGTTTTGCCACCTATTCAGCATTTTTCCGAACTACCCATAAATCAGAATGTTAGTCCAGTGGTCTGGAAAGCACTTTACAAACTCTGGTATTCTGTTTATCTGCACAAACAAAATGCCAGAGTTTATAAAAAATAGCCTTGGAATAATGTTTTAATTGAAAAGTATACTAAAGTGATACATTGAAAACTGGCACTTGGCTTCTTAAAAAAAGGGAGGGGGGTGTCCCACTTCACAATGACATATGAGTTAACATCATAAAATGGGTGGGAAGGTGTCTGGGCAGTGGGTGGAGAGAGGCACAGTTAAGGGGTATGATTTTGGTCTGATTTTCAGCACATAGAAAGGTGCCAACCTTAATCACAGGAATCAGATTTTTCATACTTGAGCACTGAACTACAGTTTGAAAAGAACAATTTAATCAACTACAGTTTCAAGCTTGTTATTCAAAGATTCCTTTAAAGGCTCTCTAAAAAAAAAAAAGCATAAATAAAAAACAAAGGAAGCAAACTAATTAAAAAAGTGAATTGATGCCCACAGTTAAAAGTAGACAGTCATAGTATTGTTTAAGCTGATGTGAGAAAACCACAGTAAACAATCCTTTCATCACAGGGAATTCTCTCTGAACCTGTAAACTGATGTCAGGAAGGTGAAGGCGTTTACTATAAAACAAAATCATGCTACCCATCAAAGCCCTGTTTTAGCATATTTCAGGGCATAACAAATCAGAAAATAATAACAACCAGTTACTTTGATATAGCAACGTTAATACTGCAGAAAAGTTCTAGATATGCATTTTAAAGTTTTCACTTGTGGTTCTCCTTTAAAAAGAGGAGGCAGACTTTCTTCAGGCACACAGTAGGAAAGAAGCAGATGACAAGGGAGCTTTACTGAACTAACCCGGTACTGGTAATTTAAAGGAAAATGCTGCAGGTGTAAATGTTAAGAAGTAGTTTACATCAGTGATTAACCAACAAGTAGCTGAAACAGAGCCAAGGTAGGAACACATAACAGGTAGAGTAAGAGAGAAATGGATGAAACAATAGCAATATAGGCAGAGAAAAGGACACTGTTGTTATGAATGGGGATATGTCACAAGGACTTGATTGGATCCCATGCAGGATTTTATTTTAATTGTATTTTACTGTTTATTAAGCAGGTAGGTGATTCAGTCCTTAGACCCTTTCAATTATGATAAAGACCCAAGATACATTCAACAATGTACTCAGACAAAAAAGGTAGAACATACCATCAATAGAAAATATTCATACAATGAAGTCATAAAATCTGTATATTTACCAAATGAAGAGGAAATATGCAAGTAATAATGCCTGACACGGTGTGTGTTAAAGTGTAATTAACTCCCGCCCATGAGTGTTCTGAGGCAGAGGGTCTCTACATCCCTGGAAGGGCATTAATTACACATTAACACACACCCTGGAGAGCATTATTGCACTTAGAGAATGTGCTGTCTGTAAAATTGTTGTGTATTACTTATTTATATGTTTTTATTACTATATTTTTTATATATATTTTCGATGTAAAGTAGTTTGTCCACCTAATGTTTCAAAGTTACTGTAGTATATGTAAATGGTGTTAGAGGAAGCATTTTGCATCCACAATATATCATTTTTAAAAAATATCTAGATATTTACTTTATTTTTTAATCCCCTTAAAGCTAACATGTGTGGTTTCTTGACAGTCATTGGGGACTGAAGTCAATAAATAATGACAAGTATTTGACTTTCAGATTTTATTTCCTTCAGAAAATTCATGTTAACACAAATCTTGTTATTTAACTTACTTTGCAGTTTTTATAAGTGCAACATTTAAAATATATTCCTGTTTTTGAGCCTTTATTCCCCCTTTATTTCAGGCTTTATCCAGATTTCTTGAGCTAAAAGGTCAAGAGGTATGCAAAACTCTGCTGCTGCCAGTGGTCTATCATCTCATTGTCTCTCCCTCGCTCTCTTTTACAAACACACACACACACACACACACACACACACACACACACACACACACACACACACACACACACACACACACACACACACACACACACACACACACAAACACACACACACTCTTGCACTTCAGAAAAATGTATGCTAACACAACTCCTATTATTGAAGGAACTTTGTTATTTTTTTAAGAGGAATATGTTCCTGTTTTGAGCCTTTTTTCCCCCTTTATTTTAGGTTTTATCTAGTTAACAATCCAAGAGGTGAGATGTACGTAAACCTCCTCTATGCTGCTGTTGCTCGATCATTCTCACTCTTCACTCTCTCTCACTCACACACACCTTGCTTTCATGCACACAAGCACATATTCACAAACACAGACAGAAACAAGCACACAAACAGAAACATACACACACAGAATCATAAACATACACCCGCACACTTTTTTCTGTTATACTTAGTTTTTGCACTCGCTAAACAGCAAAAGTGCTGCTTAGGGAGTGTAAAATAATGGCTTGATCAATCTCAGTTTCACTCACATGCACTCATACACTCACACACAGAGACATAAACACATACACAGTTTTGTTTTTTAGTTTTCCTTTTTTTAAAATATATTTTACACTCGCTAAACAGCAGGAGCACTGCTTAGCAAGCGTAAAGTAATGGTGACTCAGTTTTTTTTTTTCAGTCCAAGCTTAGCTCCATGGCAGCTTGATATGCTGCCATGAAGCAGTGGAGCCATTTTTCAGTGGGCATTACTTGTACATTAATAACATGCTGGAGAATGTTCGTTCTCTAGTCATGGTGCTGATGTGCAGTTTGTCCATTCTTTAAACAAGCTTAAAGAATATGTTTATAAATGAGTTTATCAGAACCAAGATATTTAGTATCTGCAGTAAACCTGCATTTGTCTTCTGTATTAACATTTGTAGAGATGACATTACTTGGTCCTTTATTTTTGATTTGAATGTTGACACAATCAATTTATTTCTGCTATCTACTGGCAAATTAGGGTCTATATTATATTGTTGACGGCTAAAAATGTAGACTCTGACTTGTTCGACACCAAAATGTCGAGCTACAAAATTAGAAATTAACGAATGGCCAAATCACCGATTTCTTTCCAACAGAAAGAAATCGGTTGGCCATTCTCTGAAACCTGCCCTTTCCCTGAGTGTAGTGCAGTCTCAGAGTTAGAATATTTAGTTAGGGGGGTGTGGGGGGCACAGCTCCCCACTTAAATGTATTTGTTTATGTGTGCCATTGGTGTTTGGCCAACTGATTTCTTTCTGTTGGAAAGAAATCGGTGATTTGGCCATTCGCTAATTTTGTAGTTCGACATTTTGGTGTTGAACAACTCAGAGTCGACATTTACACCTGTTGATAATATAATATAGACCTGGCAAATTATTCATTCTATTTGGTCACAGTTTTTTAAAGACTTTCACCCAAAATGCCACATTAAAACAGTATCACAAATGTTAGGGCCGCCTGTTCTATATCTCTTGTCATACAGAAATTTCCAGTACAATGCTCTGAATGTCGGCAGTAAAATGGCTGCTGGGATTTATATATAGCCTCTCACAGAACTGTTTAACAAGTTCTTGAAGGAGAGAGAAAAGGAATAGTTTCAGGGAACTGAAAGTAAGCAGCTATGAAGTCTATCTACAAATGTGATAGTGGGGTTCACTTTATAAACTAAAGGCAAATGAATCTGTCCAATTTTGGGTAGAACAGTGGAAACAGCCTTGAAGTTAAGCTGTATAAAGTTACTGGAACAAAATGTGCAGCTCAGAAATGATAGTTAGCATTGTGGTAGACAGGTGTAACACTTTACACATGATTTGTCTGGATTTTAGGATTTAATGAGTTCCCTCCATATGGTAAGATCCTTGCAAAGATAAAAGGAGAAGGGGGTATAAGAAGCCATGTGAATGTGTGCTGAAATATCTGGATAGCAGGAAATAGAAGGTGAGACCCCACAAATAGTTAGAGTGTCCTAAGGTATGTCTATCAGAGACTGGTCCTAGATCCTGTTTTTTTAATGTGCTAGTCACTGACCTTTCACTGGGCATGATAAACAGAATCATTTATTTTGTGATGGCAGCAAGGGTGGTAGCAGATGAAAAATAAAGCTTGAATAAGTACCATAGGTGACTGAATGCATTACCTTAAATATAGTTGCTTCATATCACTTTTCGTCTAAGCATAAAGTGCCTCATCTAGGAAATTACAATCAAAGGACAGAATACACAATTTGGCAAGTCACCTTAAGAAATCCAGAAGTTGAAAAGGACACACTATGGTTATCAAGTTCAGAATGAAAGTAGAACAGCAAATGGAAACCAGATGTTATGGTATACATGAAGGGGACAAATCAAGACAGAGAAAGGTATAGTGCTCCTTTATTAGACAATAGCCAGGCTAGAACTGGAGTACTAGGTACAGCTTTTGTGAATTTACATGAGACAAAAAAGGTCAAAATTCTAGATGTTCAGAACAGGTGAATATTACTAAGACTGTGAGAGGATTAGAGATTGTAATGTATATTTGGAAAGGCTAAGGGCTGTCATCTTTTCCTCACCAGAAAAGAAAAGAAAAGAGACAGGCAGCATGTTATGGATAAAGACGTTATTAAATTTAAAGGTGATTGGAATACACTGGAGAGGAATAATAGGACTGGACAGAGGGGGCAAGACCAGCAAATCAATATAACTCAGCTTAATCTTGATATAAGAAGTTCTTTTTTCACAGTGAAGTATACTCATAAGTGGAATAAATTATTAGAGAACAGGTAGAGGTTAAGAGAGTCTTGGTACAATCAAATTAACTAAAGATGTAATCATGTTTAACTTCTGGATACCATGGTGTTAATAAAGAAGAAAATTATCACATTATTGTAAAGTATGAAGTAAAAATGAATGTGCAATACTTTCAACCAAATGTTCAACACAAGAAAAAACTGCTTACTTGAGACCAACCACCTCTTTATTACTCTATTTGTTTAGAGCTTTTTGTACTTCATATTCATAAGACTTCTTCAGAACAGTTAATAATTTACATAAGTGTTGCTTAAATACATCACTTAAATCACATGACACTCATCCAATAAATATATTGGCAGACATGAAACTAAAATTTCCCCAGACATAAAATAGAATAGAAGAGGAGGGGTCAAGGTGAGAGGAGATAAATGGTCTTAGCATTGTGGTAAATTATCAAAGTAACCAGAAAATGTATAATTATAGTAATGAAATAGCAACTATTGAATTTGCTGTTTTATTTAAAAAAGCTTTAATTTTATACACAGTAGATGAGTGATTGTACCTGATGTTTTAATAAATTGGAAATTATTTACTAGAAAATTAAACTTAACCCTGTTTATTTTATTTATTTAACAAAACCTATATTTTGATAAGTATTCTAACATTGATAGCAATATTGACTTTTGTACAGGGCAAGTTTATTTAATCCAACATTACATCCTTTAATTCAACTTTTTGAGAAAGTGTATGAATAGGACATCAGATCTAGATTACATAACAAAGT
>NC_056725.1:929613683-929628683 GCF_019279795.1 Protopterus annectens | reverse complement strand
GTCACTTGTTTTGCGAGGTGGGGAAAGAGGTCTGCTAGTCTATGATTTAGCCAGCACTCACCACGCTAAAGACATGAAGAACTTCTTTGTACAGAGAAGAATATATCAAATAATGATTCCAGCAGGAATGACTGCCTATCTACAGACTCTTGATATTGCAATAAACAAGCCATTCAAGGACCGTTTGTGCATGAAACTCAATGACTACATTGAAAATAGAATGGAACAAAATCAGTGTGGAAACTTTGTGAAGCTTAGCCTGCAGGGGGTTGTGACTTTGGTGAAGAATTCATGGGATAAAATCTCTGACAGCTGTGTTGCCAATGCACTATGAGCAGGCTACATGGACAAGCAGTGCTCATTTAAGGAGAGCTCTGTTGCTAGGCATGATATATTGGGGCCAATGGTTCTACAGGAAATGGAGTCACAAGAAATTCAGGCTGGAATTTGGGGGTTGGAGACATGACAATGTTCCAGAAGAAGATGACATGACTGTATTTGAATAACTTTTCCGTTATCAAGGCAACAGAATGGATTGCTTCTGCTTTCAGCTGCCATCAAGATCTCATCAGTTTTTTAACTTTATTGTATTAATGTAATGTTTCATTATCAAGGGGTAATTAAAAAGTAAGGCCACTTGTTCGCAGACTTAATTTTTATGACTTTCCATCATTCTTCTCTTACGGTTTGGGTAAGGAATAAAGAAAGCATCACCACTCAAAAAGTGACAGTTATTCACCTGTTTTATTCCCCTCCTCCAATACACATGTATTGAGATTTTTCTGCACTTTCTGTTAAGCATGAAATATTGCACTGTGAAAGCAAAGGTGTAGATATTCTGAGGTTAAAATGTTTATTGCACTGTTTATGTAGAATTCTCACACAACTGCTAACGGGTTACCTAGAACTGTTGCTAAATAACGGAAAAGTACCAAATAAATGTCAATTAGTGTACATGAATAAATGTCGATTTGTGTACATGAATAAATGTCAATTTTTGTACATGAATAAATGAATAAATGTAGATTGTTGTATGGGGGGGTAAATAAGGCATCCCTTGATAATAAGCCCTAATGCATATTTTGGCGGGGGGAAAAGTATAAGACCTGGTCTTATTTTCATGAAAATACGGATATATATATATATATATATATATATATATATATATATATATATATATATATATATATATATATATATATATATATATATATATATATATATTTATATATATATATATATATATATATATATATATATATATATATTTATGGTTTACTATTCAAATGTCGAACGGCAAAATATTTTCTGTTCAACACACTGAACCCCCCCCCGAAAGTCAAAATGCACAACATGGCACAATGTCAAATTAGCTGAATGAATTCAGCAGATTTGACATTGTTGCAGAACAGATTACGTGATGTCCTTATAGCAGCTCAGATAAAGGAAACTCTGATACCAAACATCACATTTTTGCAGGGGGGAAAGCCGCCATGCACCCGCTGTGGAGGGCTGCACCCCCCCCACACCCCCTGTTAACTGTATATTCCAACTCCGAGATCACATTCAGTGAGGAAAGGGATGAATTTCCCACACCACAGTGTACCACGATCTCTGTACAGTACTTCAAGTTTATATTAATGAATGCACTGTCCATTTGCTGATATAAACTTTTGAACATGGAGATGTTCAGCAAGATGGAAATTTGAACATCCATGTTTCGTGTTTCCATCTGCAAAGATTCTCCTTTCCATCTTTTAATAGTAAACCATATATATAGATGGCTTTATTTCAGAGATATCCCCATTTTTATACTAGTAGAATGGTAAAATGGAGGCGACACCAAGAGAGAGGACTTATAAACATATGCATAGTATTAAAAAAGAAAATATATCTAATGCCTTTTTAAATATATTGAATATATTGAATGCCAGCAAGACCATTATTTTAGATTTTCTGTTATGAAGAGATTGAGCCCCAATCCATGGGTCCATTGAAAAAAAGATTAGCAGTGCAAGAACCTAAATGGTAATTAATGACCTCTGCTAGAAGTTTGCCAGGTCTTAATGAAAAATCTTTCCATTGTGAGTATTTGAAAGTTAAGATATTATAGTGTGTAACTGTTTTAGATGTTATTTATTGTTGACTACATGTATTTTCATGTTTTTATACATAGAATTGAAATAAATCCAACACCAACAGAAACGTGAATATCCTGAACGTGACCAATAAGTGTTCCAACTCCTTCAAATAGTAATGAAATGTATTCCAAACACATAAAACACGGCACTAACATAAAAAACGGTACTGACATAAAAAATAACTGATACGAAGATAAATTGATGTTAAGCGCTTTCACTCACTATGTGAGCTTCATCAGAACATCAGAATCAGCTGTGTCAGCTTGTATAAATACAAAATTTGGCGCCATAAATCAGATGTTAACATTCTCTTAAAGTAACAGACAATTATTGACTTCCTTATGACAATTGCAATCGTTTCAATAAAACTTCAAATTTCTTTGCCAATATGAATATACATTAAAATATATAAATATTAAAACAAAATGAAATAAGATTGTATAAAAGTTTTTTACTACTACAACCATTAAAAACAAAGGTCTGTGTATGTTTGTAATAAAGTGCTTATATGCATGAGAACTCATCCTATAAATAATGTATAAAAAATATATAAAATGATTAAATACGTATAGTATGAAATATAAATCTGTATAATTAGACAAGAGGATTTCATCAATAAGTACTTGTCTATAATATATTATATATTGCCATACGAATGTAAAAATATGAGATATTAATTCTACATTAATATGTTAACATCCTTACATTAAATAATTCCTTTTGTATTAATATTGTTGACAGTTTTTGATAGTTTTTGATACTTCTGAACAGAAGATGATATTCCGTTGTATAAATAATAATAATAAATATTTAATATTTAATAAAAGTGGTAAAAAATATAGTAAAAATATATATATATTAATTAAAAAAACTATTGAATGTTATCTGACATTCAATTCAAGGATTGGTTTACATGATATAAATTCATTTAAACCTGGTAAGTTAGCTGCATCTAGGTATATCTGCCACCAAATTTCCTTAAAATTCAATATTTTCTTAGTATCACCCCCTATAGGGTTGTTGTGTATGACATCTAATATGGCAAATTTGAATGCATGGTCACTTCCCATTTTTTCTACATGCCTGGAAAGTGCATTAGTAGAAACTTTCTTAGATATACTGTAAATGTGGTTGTAAATTAGTTTCTTGAATTTTCTCTCTGTTTTGCCAACATAATAGCATGTACATGCTATACACTTGGCAATATATATTACCATCTTAGTATTGCAATTACCTTTCCGTAATTTAATACATTGCCTATATTTATTGGTAATATATATTCTATTGATTTCTAATATATATTTACATTGATTGCACATTCCACACTTTTTAGTGCCATCCAGGGTTGCATCTCTTAACTCAAATTTGCTCTTCTCCTTATTTGTATTAATGTTTTTACCTTTGTTTGTATTGGGATTATATTTCAATAATTTCTTAATATTATCTCCCATTTTGTGCATGATTCCTGGTCTATTTCCTACCACATCTTGAATGTTTAGATCAGTATGTAATAGGAACCAAAATTTATTAATCACTTCCACTATTTTGTCATATACAGGGCTGAAACTTATAATCAATGATCTCTGATGCTTCATTACATCTAATTGGTTGTCAGGATTGAACTGTAATTTACTTTTATAGATATTATTCAAACCATTTCCAAACAGAGGTTTATATCTCTTACCCCATTCACTCAACACAAATCTCGCTGTGTCTTGTAACATTTTCTTAGGGTATCCTCTATCTCTAAACAAACCAGTGATGTAAGCGCTTAACATCAATTTATTTTCGTATCAGTTATTTTTTATGTCAGTACTGTTTTTTATGTTAGTGCCGTGTTTTATGTGTTTGGAATAAATGTCATTACTATTTGAAGGAGTTGGAACACTTATTGATCACGTTCAGGATATTCACATTTATGTTTTTATACATGGTGCTTAAAAAGGAGCTATTTATATACTTCTAGTTTTATGTCTGTGGGGGATTTTATTTTTATTTTTATGCAAATTATTAAGTCTACTAAAGAAGTGCTATGAATTTGAGGGACAAAAGTATTAAACAATTGGTGTAATAAAGGAGATAGTTGGTCTCTACTAAGCATTTTTCTTATTGTCAAGTATGCCCATGATACCTACCACAGTGAACTTGAGTCTGTAACTACTGAATCAACTAACTTAGGGGACTTCAACTATCTGACCATTAACTGGCAAACAATAAAAGAAAAAAATATTTTCAATAAGGAGCAAATGAATGTTTACCCATTACAGAGATTGTACAGAGGTGATCTCTTCCTGACATACAAGGTCATGTCCAACCCAGAATTGATGGACATGCTCCACCTAAAGAAAACCATATCCCCTCGAGCCACACGCTCTAGGGATCTAAACCTCACCACAACAATAAATAGGACATGCTGGAGGGATAGATTCCTGCCCCAGGACTTCCCATGCTTTGGAACAAGATCCCAATCTACATTAGGCAGAGCTCCTCACTAACATTCTTCAAAAGAAACCTTGACAAGTCGATGGGAAACAGAAAGTTTACCCCGGGGATCACTTCAGTGGCTCTGCTGGACAGTGGCACAGGCAACTAATCTAAGGGGGTGGCGAAAGCCAACACATTCTGGCTAGACTTATAAATGCCTTTGGGCAGATAGCCTAGTACCTACCTATGAACCTATGAACAAAAACATCTACAAAGAACTAAGGTTGTTGTTTTTTGTTTTTCAGCTTTTCCCGGTTAGAGGTCGCTACAGCGGAACTCCGGTCTGCCAATGATTGGCAGTAGAATTTTATGGTGCCGAGTTGCCAGCTCGATGTCAAACCTTCAACAAAGGCACGCCCATTCACGCATGTCTTTTGGAATGCCACTTGACCACAGGGAGGACATGCAAACTGCACAAAGAAGACACTCCCTGCACTCCAGTCGAGAATCGAACAGGAGAACCTCTTGCTGTGAGCTACAAAGAACTAAGGTGTAAGATCAAATTTAAGTATGAACTAAATATCACCACCTCTTCAAAAGACAGTTACACACTTTCTTCATCTGTGATGGGGATCTCATAAGAAATACCCATTACTGCACAGAACTACTCTCAAGCATCACAATCTGCTGTGAAACAGATGACATTGCTTTTACTCTAGCAGGTAAATTCATTTCTATATTCTAGCTTTCTCTCCAATTTCTCTTCCCTGCTTTCCTCCGATGCTCTATAGTCCTTCATAATTACCTATTAATGTGTTTTAAATGCCCTGTATGAAATCAAAAACATGAACTCTATAGACTCTGACAATATACCAGGATGTCTCTTAGTTATCACTAAATATAGCCTTATCAATTACCTTCTAAACCTATTCGCTTGCAGCTTTTCCACCTGATACATGCTTGAGGTTCAGAGAAATGCCATTGTGGTACCTCTGCGCAACGCAGGCCATGCCACTTTTGCTGGGAATGGAAGACGATTTACTTTCAATTATTTAAGAGCCACAGAGTGCATTATTACTATGGAGCTCATACATAATGATACCAATAGCATACAACCCCTATCACTTTGTTGAATGCCATAATTGATGAATACCTATTTGTCAAACCCTTTCTGTTGAAGCCTTAATCCATTGAACATTCTTGTAAGTGAAATTTTTCCCAGAGGAAAAAAATGCTTGACCAACCAAGTGACCATCACAATAATCACAAACTTTAAAACCCACCCACATCCCTCCTAACTAAATATACCAACTTCGAGATCGCACTACAGTGGAAAAAAGAGCAAATTCCCAATATTGGCCCACTGTTTGTTTTCCCTAGGAAAAATTTTGCTTAAATGAATGTTCGATGTATTAAGGTTTCAACAGATAGAGTTGGACAAATAGGCATTCGGTGATTTCTGCATTCAACAAAGTGATATAGACCCATTCTATTGATATCCATATCCTGCAAGACAGCTTGAACTATATTAGTACTGAGAGCAATGATCATGGACTCAAGTTCAGTACAGAAGCAAATATAGCACTGCTCACTTTGTGAAACAGAAGCACTCCTTCATATGTCACATAAATGATATCCTCCTTAAAGTTAATACCATTATTAGATACTTTAGTTCATTTGTAAGCAATTAACTCTTGTCTGACTATCACATATCAACTGTTGTTAAGAAACACTTCCATCCTACCAAAATAATTACTAAAGGCAAATCCTCCAAATGAAAGGAAGTTATTTCCCCTCTCAATTATTCCTTACGCAGGCTCATAATAAAACATACCTATCGACATATATTAACAAGCATGGAAAAAAAACACGATGCCAGACAATGAAAATCATAAGAATGATTTCTTTAATTTACGTAGAGGTACTAAAATCCCTGTCACTTTTCTTCAATTCTTACAGGCTCTTGCACAGTTGCATCTTCCTGGCCTTCAGGGCTATGAAAATACAAGCATCTTATACATTTAAAAAGTAACAATCTCCGATACCCACTCCAAGGAGGTAGACCCGCAGTGCAATATTAGCAGAACCTTTTGGCTGAGTAGATAACCACCCCAAAGCATTACCTACATATGGAAAAATCCCCATTCCACATCAAAGTGGCATCATAGGTCACTGTAACACCAACTGTGATAAGTAGATGTGGATCTAAAAAAATGAGCCCATAGATTGTGTCTTCTGGCCATTATAGGTAGAGGGATCAAGCAGGTAGCTCTGAGGTGACTATGCTTCAAATGGTCTGGTGAACTGAGCCTATTATGAGCCTATGTACTTATGATTCAAGGACCATTATGTCAGCAAGTGGATTTAAAATTATGCAATGCCAGTCTATAAATACATCACACACATTCTATGTTGTTTGAAAAGTTGATTGCTTTCTTCCTTCCCTATTATTAATTTTTTTAATTCTTTTCAGCAGCCAGTATAAAGAGATGTTATGCCATTCTTAAGTAGAAAGGCATCTTGCCACTGTCTTCAGCATCCAATGTAGTATATTCTGCTTTGCTTGCTATTTTCCATCATGTAATGCTACTGATGTTAGATGTGCACTACGTCTCTTTCGGTCTTTCTTTTCACTCTGTTGGGCAATTTATTATTTGCTTATTACGCTGCCCTACTTGTACTTACAGCATAGTACAAACCTTATACTATGACATTATTTTCCTAGCATAAAAACTACATTGAAGGTTATTTTTTTTGGAAGTCAACAGTCTATATTAATTATAATAATTTGTTTGGCATCTGAAGATGTTTAAGCACTGTGGATATAATACTAATGGTGAATACTTCATTATTCAGTAATTTTTAGTTACATCTGTTCATCATAGCTCTATAATAAAAATGCTCTGGGACAATAGACACTTGTTTATAACACAGGAATAAGATTTCTGTCAGGGCAACATTTAAAAATGCACTTATTTTAAATAAGTTAAGAGTAATTATTTTTTACATAATTCGATCATTTATTAGTCCTTTTTGTTTTAGTCTATTAAATACATTGTACATCTATTTAAAATGTGCTTAGATTTTCTCTTGTTTCAGACTCCAGAACATGATTAACACAACCCTGTAGTTTTATTATAACATTATACAAGCTACCACAATCTCACAGATTTCTAATGTACATCATTTTATCATTAAGCAAAACTAATTCCAGAAAGTTTCTTCTTAGAGCTAAATCACTATCAAGCTCATGTAACAAAGTACTTAAAAAACAGGACATGAATCCAAGTGTTTTTAATTAAAGTTGATGTTGGCAGTTACATATTTGTGAAATCTGTGTTTGTTTGTATATTTGTAACCAAGAAATCAGTCTTAAGCTCATCGGTTTATATAAGCACCTTTTAAATAAACAAAAATTGAGTCTTCGGTAACAAACTTAAAAGGGCAAGTATAATTATAAGATAATTGTTCCAGAAAAAGAAGCTTACAAACATGATAGAGGGGATGGCTATATAAACGTCAAAGGCTCTTCAATAGTAAGTAATTTGAAGTAGCTGTAGACAAACGTATAGAACTTGAGTCTGTTTAACTTGTTTGAAAGTTGCAATATTGAAAACTGATGTCTAATCTTCAAATAATGGCCACATAATACTGGAGCTAGACATTGATGTTAGGGGATGCTAAACTGCTTTACTGGCCTCAGATGGTTTCCTAGCTGGACTGAGATATATATTTCTGAATAAACATGCTTTTTCACCACTGGTGTGCTGATATATTTATTTATTAATTAACCGTGTTTATGAGTTGGTCAGAGGACCTTTGTCAGCTTTAATCCATACTGGTAGCATAACACAGAGAGTGTAATATATAACACATACATTTTGGCATGAATTTTAGATGGATTCCTTTCATTATTCTAACAAGTGCATTTAAATATAAATGCATTCTGAATGAGTAGTGTGAGGTGAATTATGACTTTTGTCTATAAAAAAAATCATCAAAGATGCTCTTTTGCAGCATCCACAAGCTAAGAGGTAATTTTGTAAATACCTGTACAGCCTTCAACTCTCCTAAGGGAGTTTTTCTCTTACAGTAAAGTTAAAGTTGTTGCTAGCTAGCACAGAAAAGCATGCTATTTGTTGCATGATAAAGGCATTGCAACAGGACTTACAGAAGCAGACGCTGATAAGCACTAATAACACAAGGAAACAGCTCCGCAGTGGTGCAGTGGTAGCGTTGTTACCTCACAGCAAGAGGTTCTCCCGTTTGAATCTCGGTTGGAGTACAGGAAGTGCCTTCTGTGTGGAGTCTGCATGTCCTCCCCACGGTTGGCTGGGCGTTCAAAAGACATGCGTAAATGGGCGCGCCTTCGTTGAAGGTTGAACGTCGAGCTGGCACCTCGGCATTCATGAAAATCTACTGCCAATCATTAGTGGATCGGAGTTCCGCTGTGGCGACCCCTAACCGGGAAAAGCCGAAAGAGAGACAACACAAGGAAACAGCAGAAGTCACCATGAGTAATGTTGTTAAACTACTCATGGTTTAAAGCAAGATTAGTGGATGTACAGATGGAGGAAAATTTGAAAAAAATAAAAAAGCTGTGATGGATCAAGCAGCTCAAAGTCAAAGCAGCCAGTATTGAATTTTCTTCTTTTAATATGGTTGCATTCTCTGCTCAGTTAGATAGTGTATTGATTCATTCTATTATATGAGCTGTACTTCCCAAGCAGGGATGGGTACAAACTTTTAAATAAGAGAAGAAGAATAGAAGTAATAGAGGTAGGAGTAGTATTTTGGAGCATTAAGTTAGCAGCACAACACTACAGGTACAGGTGAGATATTCAATGTCATGTGGCTATTATGGCTGGAGGGATTATGGGATGAAAGGATGGCAAGATCTGTAGGAAATGAGCATAGCTGGAGAAAAAATCAAGTAGCTTAGAGAAATGAATGGTAAGTTAAATGATTTAGGATGGGAGTCAGACATGAAACTATGCAGCTGTTAAATAGAAAACCATGGATTCCATGGATGGCTTTAGAATGGATGGCATATGAGAAAGACAGTGAAAACATGGTTTTACGGCATAACATGAAATAGAATGCTGAAAAGCAGAGGGATGTGCAGATTCAAAGGGAATCTGGAGCATTGAAGCACACACAGTAGAGTAAATGAGAAGGATGTTATGTGACTGAAGCAGAGCAGAAGCAACCGTGGAGATTCAGAAAGGGTACACGTTCTGATAAAGGGTTAAGGGGTTTAATTTATTTATTTTTATTGATTCCTATTAGATAGCTGAGTGAATGATCTGGTGTATTTACCCTTTTCAGCCGTGACCTGGACTCAAGGAGCAGTGCATGCAGTTCTACGATGTGCACATACAGAAATATAACAATTAATCACACAGAAGACAAAATTGTTCCTGTTCAGTACACTAGACTTAAATACAAGTAAAGTATGTTTAAAATGCAAGCATATAAGCGCAGAGGCCACAGTTTAAAAAGAAAAAGAAGTGTTTTTTTCTTGTTTGAGGATTTTTTTGTCCCCAAGTACTAGAAGGTTTTTCTTCTTGCTCTTTTATTTAAAAAATGTGAGGGGCACCAGAATTGCTAGCTATGGCTCTGGATGCACAGACATAGTTGTTCAGGATGCAAGACAGCTCAGACATGAGAATCTGTCCATTATCACGATAGCAGTTGCAGATGGATTCAGCAAGGATGGGTTCTTTAAAAGGATGCTTAAATCCTTTGAAAGCTTTCTGTTTTTTGATTTTAGCAGGCAGACACATCCATTTATTAGGTCCAACTGTAACGAAGGGACTTTCCCACAATGCAATTTTGAAACATGGATGAACAAGGGAGAAAAATATGTCTTATGAGCTTCTGAGATCATAAGTGCTGTTCTAAATAGGCAATTTTGATTTAAGTGTGGTGCAGTAACCCTGATTTAGTGCCTTGGACATAAAAGCATTTAGTAGCAGTGTAGTTCTGTTGGAAACAAGATGCTGATTAGTTTTTTTAAGCAGTTTTCTGTGATGGAGTAAGGGGTCAGCAAGAAATATACATTTACAGATTTTGTTCTCTGCTGACTGTAAGGGATGTGCACATTCATAGGGAATCTATGTAGGTGTTATATGCACTTTGTAGAGCAATAAATTGAAGGCAATATTCTAATCTAGGTAATAATGCATTTTGCAAATTTCTAATTGGGCCTTATGGTAGATCAGATTGCTAATATTATAAGACATTTTCAGTTGTGCAAAGACTTTATTAGTTACAGAGTCAGCATGTGGTGTAAAGAAAGAGATGGGTTGATAATTAGACCCAAGCATTTCAGTTCAGTGACGAACTAATACTAACCAACATAGTATACTATCTATGATGGAAATGATAAGGTGGGAAGCAAAGTGAGGAAAAGAAATCACTAAAGAGGCTAATGTTTAGACAGGGCATTCTTTCCTATGAAATAATTGTTTAAGTGGAGCAAAGACCAGTTGGCATAATGGTTAAAGTCTTTGCCTCTCATGCACAAGGTACAAGACTTGATCCTGACCTGTAGCCAGTGCCTGTTTGGAGTGCATGTTCTCCCTTTGTCTCTGTGGTGTTCTTACCACCTCAGAAAAACATGCTGAGTATTTCAATCTCAAACTCACCAATGAATGAAGCTGTGGGTAGCAGCACAGACTCTACATGGTGCCCTATAGGGAGAAGAGTTGTATAAGTCAACTGCTTTGGGCATATATTGTGGTGCACAGTATTCTCAATAGAACATGGATCACAGACTGCTCACAGTGGTACAGCTAGCCAATCAAATTGTAAAATGTTGGCTAATGTTGCAAATTTGCTGAGTGAGTTGAGGACGAGGCCTACTATGACCTATGCCAGGGACCCATGCTAATGATGAGTGGGGTGTATCTACCCCTACTGGCCAGTGTGTGCCCTTGGTCATTAAGCTACCAGTGAGCTGGTGCCCAGTTGCCCAGCCTGTGTTACCAGGAATAACTCTGTTGAAGTGAAAGTTTTTCATAAAACCAATCAACCTGCCAAAAATTGCTACAATGTAGGTCTACAGGAGGCTGGACATACTATGTATCCAAGATGGAAGTGCAGGGATCCAGAGTCTACTACTCAGGAGGAGGACAGTCTAGAAATGGTGTGGGAATTGTGGTGAGAGAGAGGCTTCAGAAGGCAGTGAGGGATGTTATCCGAATTAGTGACAGACTCATGGCAATCAGATTTCAGTGTAATAATAGAGCAGCATTCATAATCTCAGCCTATGGAACACAGCATGGTTGGGATAGTGAGGAAACGATTGCATTCATACAGACATTGCAGGACCTACTAGATAAAGCAGGATAACATGAATTGTTGTTCATAATGGATGACTTGAATGCACATATTTGGACAGACAGAACAGGATATGATGACTGTCTACATCTACATGGGGTGGGACAACAGGAATAAAGAAGGATAGGCCATTCTAGACTTCTGCCAGACAAATGGCTTGATAGTAGCCAACACATGGTTCAGAAAGTGAGACAGTCACAAGATTGAAGAGTGGCCAACATGCAACTCAGGTAGATTTTCTCCTAGTTAGTGGGGTAGAATCAGTTATTGCAAAGTCATCCCCAGCAAAACTTGCTGGAATTTGACTGGAGAGAAAGTACAGCAGTTCAAGGAATTACTCAGGACTCTAGTACTCCAAGAAGAGGAGGAAATTGGTGGAGTTGAAGAAGAAGAATGGCAGGTCCTCAAAAAAATTGTAGAGACTATAGAACAGATGAAAATAAGGTACACAAGGAAAGCTGACTGAATGCAGAATTCCAGGAATCATCAAAGGAAAGAAGGAGTGCAGGGAAAAAGTGGGAGATAGAAAATATGGACCAGGCTAGGAAGAAATACTGGTTGGCTATCAAAGAAGCTAAGAAACGAGTTGCAATAGCAAAGAACAGGGCATCAGAGGCACTGTGCCAGCTTCTGGAAAGTGACTCAGTAGGTGGCACAAAGAAACTATATCAGGTTGTAAAGCAAAGACAGAAAGATAAAGAAGATAGTCAGGCACTCTTCCTAAGGGATGCGGGTAACAACCTGCTCACCATTTCACAGGACATCAAAGGCAGATGGAAGGAGTATTTCCAGCAGCTTCTGAATGAAGAAAACCCCACAGAGGCTGTACTGCCCCAGACACAGCCTACAATGAGAGAAGAAGAAGAACCCACCCTAGAAGAAGTAAGAATAACACTAAGGAAAATGAAATCAGAGAAAGCAGCAGGTTCAGATTAGGTCACAGCAGATGTGATAAAGATACTGGGTGAGATAAGGGAGAAATGACTCCTGAGGGTCCTCATAGCAGTGTGGAGAGAAAGGTGTATCCCAGATGATTGGAGAATAAGCATACTCATGCCAGGGTACAAGAACAAAGGGGACATCCACAACTGAGGAAGGTAGAGAGGTATCCTGTCACATTGCATAAAAGTTCTGGAGAGGGTGATTGATAATCTGAAACACAGAAAAGTAAAAAGTAAGATGATAAATGAGCAGTTTGGATTCAGATCAGGATGCAGCACAACTTGACCCAATGTTTGCAGTGAGACAGATAGTTGAGAAGAAGCTAGAGGTGGGGAAAGAGTCCAACTGGGCATTCCTAGACTTGGAGAAAGCATATGACAGGGTCCCAAGAAAGCTGATTTGGGCAGTACTGTGGTGATTCAAAGTCCCAGAAACACTGGTAGAACTAGTGCAGGCAATGTACAAGGACCCAATGACTCAAGTACAAAACAGTGTTCGGTCTCACAGAGGGGTTCCCAGTGGGAGTTGGTGTGCACCAGGGTTCAGCTCTGAGCCCACTGCTGTTCATACTGGTGATGGACTACATTAACAAACAGGTCGTAGGGGTCAGATGAACAAAGTCGCTGTATGCAGACAACGTGATATTACAGGCAAATTCTGAGCAAGAACTTCAGCAAAGGATAAGGGAATGAAATGCCTAACTGAAGCCACATGGTACGAAACTAAGTACCAAAAGATAGTAGTAATGACAGCAAGTTGGGAAACTCAGAAGAAGCTGAGAATTGAGATAGAAGGGAAGACAGTGGAATACGTTAATAGCTTCATGTATCTGGGAGGGGTGGTTGAGGAGAAGGGAAGCCTGAATGAGGAGTCTGAAAGAGGAGGTCAAAGCTGGAAGCAGAGGGGCTGCAGGCAACTGGCATACAGTGTCAGGTATAGTCTATGGCAGAAGAATGCCAAAGAAGCTGAAAAGTAAGGTGTATAAGACAGTGGTGTAACCAGTACTACTGTATGGTACAGAAACCTGGGCTATAAAGGCAAATCAGATGAGAAAACTAGAGCTGATGGGGTTGAATTTCCTATGACGATTTGTAGGATCCATACTGTTGACAGATGAAGAAATGAGGACATAAGAGCAGTAGCCAAAGTAGCTTAAATTGCAGAAAAGATCAAAAAGAACAGATTGGTCATTTGTGCACATGTGCAGAAAAACAGAAGACAATCTGGTGAAGAAGATTTTGCACAGATAAGAAGAAAGTAAGAGGAAAGAAGGATGTCCAGCTAAGAGGTGGATGGATTGTGTAAGAGAAGGTCTGTGACAGGCATAAGTGTCGAAAAAGGCAGGAGTGTGGCATTGAATCAAGAGAGATGGTGACAGTTAACATGACACCCAGACCCCATGTGGAAAATGGGAAAAAGGGGCTGATGATGATGATGATGATGAACTGTTTAAGCAGGACTAGAGAGAATGAAGAGGATTAGGAGTTAAAAGGAAGCAATATGGCTCAGGTAGAGTGTTAGCGCAGGTATAATTATCCAAAGAAACTCGAAGTAGTAGGAAAAGTGAGGAGAGAAACCAGACTGTAGTGAAGATAGCATTCCAAATTAATTTTAAAATAGCACATCAGACTTGCAAACTGGAACAGATGATGGAGGCATTCATACTGTGATGGTGTAAGTGAGAACAGAATTACCTACTACTAGTGTAACTAATGGGAGAATTCCAAAAGTCACCTAAGCAGTTTTGTTAAGCTGTAATAAAAAACATAGACCCTTGATACTTTTTAAGATGTACTGTTACTACTCTGTGCAGACACAGCTAGAAAACAGAGTACGACATTTCAATAACTTACTGAAAAGAGAGTAGAGAACAAGAATGTGCATTTGTAGAGGGTTAGAATTAAACAAAAATCAATCCAAAATGGATCTGAGATAGACTGAGATCCCGTCTAGGACTGGTTCTATGCCTTACACCTATTTCTTATTTGATAGGTACTCTCTTTCATGTAATCTTCAATAGAATATATGAAATATTAGAAAATTTGGCAATGAATGAAACAGTATGAGGATAAGGGTTGTTCACAATTGCAGAGAGAAAGGAACTGCTGAAAGAGGGAATAAATTAGAATTTTAATAATTTTGGTCTCTT